>NC_030437.2:20674675-20749675 GCF_001660625.3 Ictalurus punctatus | reverse complement strand
CTAAACCTAACCTTTGAACCCCATCGCTGACCCTAACCCCAACCCTAACCATAACCTTGGAACCCCACCACTGACCCTAACCCTAAATATAACCTTTGAACCCTATGCCTGACCCCAACCCAAACCCTAAACACAACCTTTTAAACCCCATCGCTGACCATGACCCCAACCCTAACCCTAACCTTTGAACCCCATGTCTGACCCCGACCCTAAGCCTAACAATCTGCCAATTCTAAACTTCATTCCTGAGCATAAGCCTCACCCTAACCCTGAATAGTCCGAATTTTTATCAGAAAAGTATAGACACATAAGCCACTAAAAACCAAATAATCCATTTTTTGATAAATACACTGTTCACTCCTCATACACAAAGACAGAATAAAACATTGGGAGTATTACAGAAGACAAAAGAGAAGGAAGATGGAGATGTGCCAGTGCACATTTAACCTGAATCAGGGAACGTTAATTAAGAAATAAATAATTCAAAAACATAACCTTTGAACCCTAGGCCTGACCCCAACCCGAACCCTAAACCCAACCTTTTGAACCCCATCGCTGACCCTAACCCCAACCCTAACCCTTGAACCCCATGCCTGACCCCAACCCTAAGCCTAACAATCTGCCCATTCTTAAACTTCATTCCTTAGCCTAAGCCTCACCCTAACCCTGAATAGTCCGATTTTTTATCAGAAAAGGATAGACACATAGGCCACTAAAAACCGAATAATCCATTTTTTGATAAATACACAGTTCATTCCTCATACACAAAGACAGAATAAAACCCTGAGAGTATTACAGATGACAAAAGAGAAGGAAGATTGAGATGTGCCAGTGCACATTTAACCTGAATCAGGGGGCTTTAATTAAGAAATAAACAATTCAAAAACCTAACCCCCTAACCCTAACCCAGTGAATGGAAGACATCTCGTGAAAATTTACCTTCTAGTTTAAACAATACGGTGATTCTTTTAGCCAACACTTTAACATTGTTACCTCAGAAGGATCTTTGTTTAGAAGTCACGTAATCCGCGCGATTCTTTTTAAACATCACTTTTAACTATTTTTACATATTAAAGGTTTATGTGTTTTTTGGAAGACAAGTAATACGGATTCTTTTTAAACAGCTCTTCTAATCATGTTTTACCTTCTAAAGGTTTATGTTTAGAAGGTATGTAATACACGTGATTCTTTTAAACAGATTCTTTTTTTTAAAAACGCTTTATCTCCTAAACTTTTTATTCAAAGGCAAACCGGGCTCCCTAAAAACGTAATCAACATTTGTTTTCATTTATTTCACAAACAAATATTCTACTCATATATGTACACATTCAAACATCATGCTTTTTCTAACAATGTGGTTACACAAACGAAACACCCTCACACAGTAACACAAACACATGCCCAATATTAACGATTGATACGCTTTTTCAGACGTATTCCACCCCCCAAAAACCAGACTTGTTAACATAAACACCTTTCTTGTGAGCGGGGCTAGTCCCCCACAAACCCCTCTCCACCACTGCCTAGACACACAGGAGCCAGATTGACTCACTGATACAGTCAATAGGGTTACCACCACCTCCTGGTCATAAATTATCTTACCTGCAGAAACGTCGGCCTGAGAAGCACAAAGGGCCATAAATCAGCACACACTGCTTTGATTGACATTTGACAGAAAGTGTATGATATAACTACTATGCTCAATATGTGCCAAGTAAATGTAAAGTATCTTGACTGTTAATAGGCTGAGGTTGATCTGCTTATTGTGCTTGTCATAGACCTACCACAAAAATTAACTGAATTATACTGTGCCTTGACAACAAATTTCACAAAGTAAAGCATCAATCAAATCACTACCAAACAAAATAAGACCTTTCAGTTTGAACTGTTTTTTGAACAGTTTGAACTGTTTGAACAGTTTCACCTTAAATGTATAGAACAGTTTGTGTTTGTGTATGAACATGTGACACCAGAACCTTTACACTGAGCTGTACTAGTCATACCACAGGAATGAACAGAGGTAGGCGACCTGTTGAGGAACCTCTAGGCACCTCAGACGGTATGAGCATCTACCTCAGTCTATCAGCATGTCCATTGAGGTTTGATTCATTTCATGTAGACCAAGCACTACTACTGCTTGTTATAGTATTTTATTTTTCCGTTCACAGATGTTGACTCTGCCTTAGGAGGCTCATCTCAAGGTAAGACAAGAATTAAAAGTTTTTAACTACTAATCCATTTTAAGGAGATTTTAATGTTAATCAACAAATTTTGAAACTAAAATTAGTGCCTTAAATAATCTTGGCATGAGATTTTTATGCTCTGAAGTTGTTTAGAATGCAGTTTAGATTTCTTTGTTGATATTGATTGATAATATTCTGTAAACAACACAATTGAAATTGACATTAAATACTAAACTTAGTTTTTGCTGTTTGTTTCTGTTTTTATCCCCCCCCAATTTATTAGCAATGAACACAAACACTGGTAGGAAGGACAAAGAGAGCAGCAGGAGGGAAGAAGAGCGTGAACAACCTGGAAAAAGCACACAAAGAACACTGATTCTTGATCTACACAATTCCCTAGTACAAAGTTGAAAATAAAAATTAGTGTTCAGAACTGTCTAGGGGAGGCCAGTACATTGTATAAAGGAACCTTATCTTTATCAGGAACCAGGCAACCAACAAAGTCAGATTTTTAATTTCATTGCATTATTTACAACTTGCTATTATGGAGTTGAATGTAACGTCAGGATGGGCAAGCAATTAAAACAATTATCTTACAAGGATGGTAACAACACAGCCTAACAGAATAAATAAATTGCGGCTCTGACCAATTAAGTGTGTCTCTGACCAATCATGGTGGTCACCGCAGGGTTCAGCAATCTGTTTTCCTCTTTTGTAGCGATTCTTGAAAATTCTGCTGAAAGGGATTATGCAAAAAGAAAACAGAAACGGATATGGTCTCCGACAGAAATTGCTGCAGTACTGAGAAATTTCCGGAACCACATCGCAAGGGGTAAACTGTCTAGTAAATAGTCCAATGCAGCGTCTGCTCTCTGCATGAAAGTCTGCGCGCTCACGGTCACGTGCACGGGCGTCAAGCATGTTCCCGTGCGAACATTTGCTGAACAGCGACCCCTGGTCACAGTTTTCGATAGGTCACCGATTTCGGCACAACACCGGAAATCTGTATGAATTACAACCACATTTCCCAGCATGCCTGCTTGGCTCCGTCTGATTGGCTGTAGGAAAGTTCGTGGACGTGCCCGCGCTTCCCGGCAATTTCGTCCATGTGGAGAGGCTGTACCGCGAGCTGGGACTTAAAACCTGCAGAGTAAACAACGGAATGCACGTTCATCATAAACACCCGCGCGTGAGTAACAGAGCACGATCGTACGTGCTGTGTTTTACTTTCTTTCTTTTTCTTTTTTAATCCCGGGTGTCGCGTGCGTTTTCCCTTCGCCCTTCAGTAACACTGTGGAGTTATAGAGTGTTTATTTCAGACTAACTTCCGGTTTCTGTTCTGAAGTTTAAGATTTTACATTTTACACTGTGTCTGTTCACTTTAGCGCTGATTACCGGTAAGTTTCACATTTAATAATATTTGTTCAAATTAATTTATGCTTATTTCCTTGTTCCATTAACAGCATTTGTAGATAATAATATTGATAATAATAATAATAATAATAATAATGATAACAATCATCGTCATTATCATTGTTATTATTGTAAACAAAGAGGACTTTTGTTTCACACCATTACACAGATAGACACCATTGGTCCCGCCCACTTTCTTTTTGGGTATTTTCCACATACAACCAATGAGCACCTTTCAGCAATCGTGACATTACTTAATGTAAATTAACATTATAGTAATTAATAATATGATCATGATTATTATCATTAGTGCAGTGTTGAATTTAGGGATGTACTGATACCGGTACCAGGTGGTACTATGTGATGTAAGACCACTGTATGTTACAAAGCCGGTTTTTACTGGCGGTGCAGTTCAAATGTCCAGAGGGGGTCTTTTACAGTCACTTGCCAGTAAAATATTATATATTTATCATAATGAAAAACTGTAGGCTCCATGGTGTATGTTTAGTTTGAATTTTTCATTTCTGCACTGCCATCTACAAGGACAATGGGATAGTGTTCCTGTAAACATGTTTAAAA
Organism: Ictalurus punctatus; assembly: GCF_001660625.3. NCBI lineage: Eukaryota > Metazoa > Chordata > Actinopteri > Siluriformes > Ictaluridae > Ictalurus > Ictalurus punctatus. The sequence continues at coordinate 20,745,500 of NC_030437.2, read as the reverse complement.
AAAAATCATGTTTATTATTTATTTATTTGCTTGTTTTTTTAGGCCATATACAGTTAACCAGAGGTGTCAAAATGAAATTCTGCCCAGGGCAGATCAGCATTTTAGTGAGCCTTGAAGGGCTACAATCTAAGACTGTTAATCTTATAACTTATTTAATATTTTCTGTGTATTAACATGAAACACCTAGATTTTTTTTCCTAGGAAAAAGAAGAGCACAGAAACTATTTAAGTATATGCGCTGTTAGGTGACAGCAGTTATTATATTCATTAAATATGAATTTTTATGAATGCATTCCTTTGTTTAATCACATTTTATTCTCTACTAGCTGCTATGGTGAGAAACAAGATAAACCAATTGGGATCATGCATTTCTGTTTGAAATCTATTATTCAGTGTCAGCTACACTATAAGCACACACACATGGAGGGGAGAGGTGATGAAGTAGTCTGATGTTGGAGGTTTACTAGGCAAGAATATATGTCTCCAGGTGTCACTAGGTGATTGAAAATAACAGCTCTTGGCCACAAAGTTCTTGACCGTCAGCCACTATCAGACATCGACAGTGAACAAAACCCACTGATCTCCACTGCAACCCTAGTGCAGCTGGTGTGGATTGACTGAAGTCTTGATGTGTTGCTTATAAAGTAGATTACTCATTTCTGTATCAGTGAAGGAAGTACAAAAAAACTCAACAACCCATGAACTCGTACTCATACTTGGTCTGAAAAAAACATATCGGTGAATCCATAGTTGTATTGCAGTGGTGCTTGAAAGTTTGTGAAAGTCAGAATTTTCTCTATTTCTACATAAATATAACCTAAAACATCAGATTTTCACACAAGTCCTGAAAGTATATAAAGAGAACCAAATTAAGCAAATTAGACTAAAATATTATACTTGGTCATTTATTTATTGAGGAATCTGATCCAGTATTACATATCTGTGAGGGGTAAAAGTATGTGCACTGTTGCTTTCAGTATGTGGTGTGACCCCTTGTGCAGTAATAACTGCAGATAAACGTTTGGGGTAACTGTCGATCAGTCCTGCACATCGGCTTGGAGGAATTTTAGCCCAGGGGTTACCAAACTTTTCCAGGGCAAGGCCCCCAAATGGCAATAACATTTGACTGAGGCCCCCCTTTTGCAAGATGTCTTTAAAACACATTAAAAATACAGACTTTTGAATATGTCCCCCTTATTTTTTTTATTAATTATTACATCTTACATCTCTACATTACATTACATTAGAAATTGATTGTGTGTGTGGTTGTCTGAGAGTGAGAATGTACTTTTCACACCAAATTGTTGAGGCCCCCTGGGTGCCCCCTGGCGGCCCCCACTTTGAAAACCACTGGTTTAGCCCGTTCCTCAGTACAGAACAGCTTCAACTCTGGGATGTTGGTGGGTTTCCTCACACGAACTGCTTGCTTCAGGTTCTTCCACAACATTTCTACTGGATTAAGGTCAGGACTTTGACTTGACCATTCCTTAAAACATTAACTGTATTCCTATTTAACCATTCTTTGGTAGAACGACTCGTGTGTTTAGGATCGTTGTCTTGCTGCATGACCCACTTTCTCTTCAGATTCAGTTCATGGGCAGATGTCCTGACATTCTCCTTTAGAATCCGCTGATATCATTCAGAATTCATTGTTCCATCAATGATGGCAAGTCGTCCTGTCCCGGATACAACAAAATAGGCCCAAACCATGATACTACCATTATCATGTTTCACAGATGGAAGGTTCTTATGCTGGAATGCAGTGTTTTCCTTTCTCCAAACATAACACTTCTCATTTAAACAAAAATATCTATTTTGGTCTCATCCGTCCACAAAACATTTCCATTAGTCTTCTGGCTCATCCACGTGATCTTTTTGGAGAGCAGTGACTTTCTCCTTGTAACCCTGCCATGTACACCACTGTTGTTCAGTGTTCTCCTGATGGTGGACTCATGAACATTAACATTAGCCAATGTGAGAGAGACCTTTAGTTGTTTAGAAGTTACCCTAGGTTCCTCTGTGACCTCGTGGACTATTACACGTCTTGCTCTTGGAGAGATCTTTGTTGGTCTCTACTCCTGGGGAGGGGAACAATGGTGTTGAATTTTCTCCATTTCTACACAATCTGTCTGACTGTGGATTGGTGGAGTCCAAACTCTTTAGAGATGGTTTTGTGAACTTTTCCAGCCTGATGAGCTTCGACAATTTTCTGAGGTCCTCAGAAATCTCCTTTGTTCGTGCCATGATACACTTCCACAAACATGTGTTGTGAAGATCAGACTCTGATAGATCCCTGTTCTTTAAATAAAACAGGACACTCACTCCCACCTGATCTTCATCTCACTGACTAAAAACACCTGACTCTTTTCACTTTCAAATTAACTGCTAATCCTAGAGGAGCACATACTTTTGCCACTCACAGATATGTAATGTTGGATTATTTTCCTCAATAAATAATTGACCAAGTATAATATTTTTGTCTCATTTGTTTAATTGGGTTCTCTTTGTACGTTTAGGACTTCGTGAAAATCTGATGATGTTTTAGGTCATATTTATGCAGATATGTAGAAAATTCTAAAAGCTTCACAAACTTTCAAGCAGTACTGCATTAACAATAGCATATTGCCATCAGGTTATATTAGCATATTTTAATGATATTGTCCACACATTATTAGCATTTACTTAGCCAGGTATTGTTTACTGTCATTACCAGTATTGGGCCTCAGTTTGTGTGAGAATGTTTGTGTAAGCCAAACCATACAAAAGAAATTCAGAAATGCTGGTTTCCTTTGTATTCACGTGCGTATCTCGATCAAGTGCAAAGTGCAATCCTGATCACTGATTTGCATTTAGTAATGCCCACAAAATTCCATAAAACTTGAAGATTAGAGAGGGCTGAAAACACAAAATTATTAGAGCTGCAACAACTAATCGATAATAATCGATTATGAAAATTGTTGTCAATGAATCTCATTATGGATTAGTTGGGCTGCGCGTGGTACGGGGAAGATTTATTCACTACGTTACTTCTGTTCAAAAAACATGCATCGGAGAGTAAATACTAAAGTTGTGTCCCAAAATGAAATACTGTACACTTACAATATGTACTGTGTACTCTACCGTCCAGTATATGAATTTTAGAAAGGTTATATCATCTCGAATATAACTCTAGCAGGTTTTGTTTTACTAACTGGAAGTATAAGCCGCTTCCTAGTCAGTGGCGCATGACGTCATACGCACGTAATGCGACGCCGCTAGGTAGAATACCCAGAGTCACCAACAATGACTTTCTTAAGTTTACTGTTTGTCGTTTATTGCCATTATCTTTTATTCCCATCATGACCCCAGTCTCCATCTGACGGAGGCGAAATCGTCACGTGACTGAGGAAGAAAGTCTTCTGAGGCAGGGGGGCATTTTATATTAAACACCGCGGAGAAGATCAAACTTTATAAAGCAGAGTTTTGTGTAGTGAGTTACTTAAGGGTTAGTTTAATTTAAGTTTGTCATTATATGCTGTATCAGTGTAAATTCTGTCGTTTATTATAAAGGAAGTGATCTGTTAGTAACAAGGCCACGTTGCTCCTCACATGCGGTGTAGACGCGCTGATACAGTGTGGGAGCGCGAGTAAGATCTGTAATGTCTAATTAAACCACTATGATCAAAAGTAAACACAAGTAAAATAATATTCCTAATAGGGATGTCACGATACCAAAAATCTAGTTGTTGGTACCAATACCACCAAATGTACACGATACTCGATATCAAAGTCGATATCACGGTGTGGTTTAAAAAAAAAAACTCCTGGAGGACATCCTCCTCTGGCTGATACTGGCAGAGAGAGAGTGATATTTTAGTTATCAAACACTGTCTGACAATGACTAATAAAACAGTGCTAAGTGCTAATAGCAAGTGCTAAGGTGCACTCCTAAATGTGCGTGCGCGCACACACACACACTCACACACACCACTTATACTTTGAATGCAAGCATTAGTTTAAATCCACTGATATGGTGGCAGGACAGAAAGATTTATTAAAAGCATGAACAAGATGAATAATTATTAGCAACCTCGGTACCGTTATTACCAATGTTACCCATGCTACTGCAGAAAAACAAGTACCCCGTCACCTTTACCGTCACATCCCTAATTCCTAAAGGCAGAGAGTAACAGAAACCAGTGAAATTAAGTTTTTATTATTATAAATATATATAAATAAAATATGCATAAATATTATTCTATAATATAAAATTATATATATATATATATATATATATATATATATATATATATAAAATTATATATATATATATATATATATATATATATATATATATATATATATATGAATAATATATATTCTGGTGTGTGTGTTGGGATCTTTTCAGTCTTATATAATTGGACAAAGAGTTGTGTAAAGTTTTAGTCTGAAGTTTATATTTGTAACACTCAGTTTGTGGATTTTATTTTAAATAAATCAAAAAATGGTACTGGAAGTTTGCCCCCATCTGATTAATCGAAAAAATAATCAGCCAACTAATCGATTATGAAAATAATCGTTAGTTGCAGCCCTAGAAATGATGAATAAACAGTGAATGGAAAGGCAGAAATGGAGGTTATTTTGAATCACTTCTATGCTGATAAAAATATATAACAGTGTAGCAGCAAATGAAAAGGCCTAAAAGTCTAAAGTTCTTTAAAAATCTAAAGACAAATTACAGAAAAGGTGAATTAGGTGTGAATTAAGTGAGGTAAAAAGAAAACTGTGAAAAACAAATCTGCACTGTTCCCAGGTGATTCTGCACACCAAGCACATCACACAGGAAAACTGCTATTTTAAAATAGATTTAGTGTCTCAGCCAATGCACTGAAAATGTTGCTTAGCATTAAAAGAAGTAGATGTAGTGACAAATGGAACCGATTGATAAGCTAAAAAATCATACCAGTGTTGAAACATCCTTTCTGTCGTAAGTGAGCGGTGCACTGCTAAATCTTCCATCAGCCACGGCATTTGTTTACGGCTTACAGCTATGTGCAGACAGACTGTTGTAAATTATATTAGTTTTAGTTTTATTTGTCTTATTTTCTTTATGACCATTAGCGTATCACTTAATTAGAATTAGCAATGGGCTTCTAAATTTATAATCACTCTGTTGTTCATATTACATGCCCCCTCACCTCCACGTCTTTATCCTCTTGCCCACACATTACCAGCAATTTAAATAACCTTGTGTGCTAATGGGAATGCCAGTATTGTCTTTTATTGTTATATTCTTATATTAGTGTTGTTGCTAGTATGTTGTAAAACTGGCATGTTATGATTTTCGTTATATTTTATTCATATTATAGGCAGAGAGTTAGCATGTCTGACGAACCAGGACCGAGCAAACAAACACACTCTCAGACACACTCTCAGTCTCAGACTCAATCTCAGACTCAGTCTCAGCCCAGCTCCAGCTCATCGTCTGGTCCGGCCTCATCCAGCCAGTCATCATCTTCTGGTTCGGGGACATTGAGCTCAGTGGACACCGTCCCCATCACTGAGCTGTCGTCTATACCCGAGGAGCCTGAAGAACCTGAACTCAAATGCTGGGGCAGAATAGTGCCTTTAATCAGAGGCTTTAACGTGCTCAGTAAGTGTCAGTGCACACACTACATATACCTCACATACACACACACAGACAGTCCCCCCTGAAAGTATTGGACCAGCAAGGCCACTGCTTTTGCTTTATTTTTGCTATACACTGAAAACATTTGGGTTTGTGATCAAAAGATGAGTATGAGACAATAGATCAGGATTTCAGCTTTAATTTCCTGATATTTACATCTAGATATAAATAACAACTTAGAACATGGCACCTTTTGATGGCAGACAACCCTTTTTTTTTGTTTTTTTTTAGATGAGCAAAAGTATTAGACCAGATTGTCTTAAAGTAAATAATACACAATAAAACCCTGGTGTGACTTTCACAACTTTCAACAATAATTCTACCACTCACATAATGGGAGGACGATCTATAAATCACTCCCCCTGCTGATTTCTGGATTCAAATATGTTAGAACAATTTCCACATGGCCACTAACAGTAATCTACAACTTGCATAATCCAAAATTATCCACCAAGTAAACTACACTGGACAGATGATGTTTAAGATGTTGAATATGTGGTGTTGTTGTCGAATCTGGTCCTACAGAAAATGTTTACTTCAGGTTATTGTTGCTAAAGGTGGTTCTACATGTTACTGAATTACAGCGTGTACTTATTTTTCCCCCAGTTGGTATCTGAATGTTGACTAAATATTGAAATGTTTTTTTTTTCTTATCCGAGATTGTTTGTTTATAGAAGTTGGTGAGGACCACACAATTGTTATTTAATTCCTGACATATTAAAACATAGAATTCTTTTTCAGATGGCTGAATATTCTCTACTGTTGGTGTTATTAACAATTTCCCAATTTCAATATGTTCACTGTATTAATTTCCCCCACACTCCCCCTCCCTTAAACTTTCATATTTTTTGTTTTATTTATTGATTTGTTTGTTAGGTTAGTTTTGGTTTTCATTTGTCTATTTACATATGGTTTGATTTTTTATTATTATTATTATTTGTGTTTATATATGTCCTCTCTCATGAATGACTGTGGGGATTAGTGTTCATTCAGCTACAAGACCATTAGTGAGGTTGAGGTCAGGCGCTGATGTTGAGGTCAATGCTACAGTGTACAGAGACATTCTATACAACTGTGTGCTTCCAAGTTTGTGGTAATAGTTTGGGAAAGAACTCGCATACTTTTGGCCATGTAGAATATATACAGTGGGGCAGTGGTGGGTTGGCGGTTAAGGCTCTGGGTTACTGATCGGAAGCTCGGGGGTTCAAGCCCCAGCACTGCCAAGCTGCAACTGTTGGGCCCCTGAGCAAGGCCCTTAACTCAGGCCCTTAACCCTCTCTGCTCCAAGGGGGCTGTATCATGGCTGACCCTGTGCTCTGACCCACACTTCGTGACATGCTGGAATATGCGGAAAAAAAATAATTTCACTGTGCTGTAATGTATATATGGCCAATAAAGACTCATTATCGTTATCATTATACATGCACACAAGACACTAAGCACTCTGTTTACTGCAGTCCTGCACTTCACTACTGGCTTCCCTTAATGATTCTTTAGTGCACTTCACTGCTCACAGACAATAAAAAAAAGAAATGACATTATATTCATGCAGCAAGTCCTTCTGGGTCATTTGTGCTCATGAAATCTTTAGTGATGTTAGCTCAGTTGTTATCTAAAATTTTAGCTAATCATAATTCCATTTATCATCACTGCAGTTTATCATCTTTGACTGTTTTATGACAATATTGTGATACTGTATCCAGTGACAGCTCATCATCCGATTTATTTAATCCTTTGTGGTTTACTCCTATTGTGTAAATGGGAGACACAGTCCTTCAGATGTACTCAGATATATAACTGATAGTGGTTATCATTCTGCATATAAACCAACATCCACACATCTGAACTTGATGGAGATGTTTTGATAAAAGTGTGATTAATTAAGTTAAGAAAGTTGATGTGTGGTCCTCATCTCCATGCTGAAGAATCGTTTGGGTTTATTATACTAGGCAGTGCATGTCATTTATTCTAATAGCGCGCGCGCGTGTGTGTGTGTGTGTGTGTGTGTGTGTGTGTGTGTGTAAACAGATTGTGTGGAGAATCAGTACTGCTTCGGCCGGGACCGACGCAATGATTATTGTTTTAATGACCCGATTGTTCTGACATCACCACGCTACAAAACCTACAGCAAGAGACACTTTAAGATCTTCAGGGTAAGTAATGAGGGGGTGTGGCCTCTGCGTTTCAATACAAAGGAGACATGGACTACATCCGAAACTGCATACTTACCTACTATATATTAGGCGAAAAGCAGTACTCCATGGGGTAGTGTGTCCGAATTCTCAGTTGGAGAGAAACAGTAGGTGAGAAATACCCGGATTCCGGCCAGATACTTGTGGCGAGATTTTGCAGTATGCAAGCGATGGACACTATGCGAGTCAAACAATCCCATAACGCAACAGGACCGGTACGGACGAGCTCAGAAAAAAATGGCACAAAGCAGCGTCGGATCTCTTTTTTTTTAAAGTATTAAACCTTGGTTAAACAACTTGTTTAACAATACCTGAATAAATTGTTAACATATTGAAGGTTTAAGCAAGAAAATAATTGTCACAGTGTTTGAAACCTTTTTTGTGATCTCTATCATGCCTTAGCCGGCCAAGCTAAAGGCAACAAATTTACCTCAGCCTGTTAACCCCGCCCACATTAAATTAATAATTCAGTTCCATTTCCTGATGTGCATTTTGCCATTAGTGCGCTTGCTTTAATCTGGTGCTCCCCTTTAAGGTTTTTGTGTTTACGATGACGTCGAAGGTCACATGACAATGCCAACATGGCGGATGTACTATGTCCGGGATTGTATTCATAACTACACAGACACACGCACACATACTGATTTAGTATGTACTGTTTCAATGGCTGTGCAGTAGGTACTGTCACAGTACACGATTTCAGACTTAGCCATAACCTCTGTGTCAAAGCTCCAGCGAGGGGGTGTTGCCTGTCTGTCTCAGTTTCAGTGAAGGGGGCGTGTACTCCTTCTCACAGTTCCAGTGAAGGGAGCTATCTTGAATTGCTAGCTGCATAAAATTTCTCTTTCATATACTTTATATGGAGGTATATCATGTGTGTGCAGGATGAGTGTGTGGTATATCTGGAGGATCTGAGTGGAAACGGTACATGGGTCGATGACACTGAGGTTGGAAACGGAAAACGATGTCCATTAAGCAACAATTCTGTGGTGTCACTTGCGGACCCCAAACACAAAGGTAATAAAATACACACACACATACATACAGTCAGGTCCATAAATATTTGAACAGTGACAAAGTTATTGTTATTTTAGCTGTCTACCACAGTTTATTGGAATTGAAATTAAACACTGAGTTAAAGTGCAGACGTTCAGCTTTACTTTAACGGTATTGACATCCAAATACACTGGTTGAATGGTGTAGGATTTACAGCACATTGTGGTCGCCCCCCCCCCCCCCCCCCCCCTAAAAGGACCAAAAGTAATTGGACAGTTGGCTGCTCAGCTGTTTCATGGCCAGGTGTGTTGCATTCTCACATTAGTTCAATTACAAGTAAGCAGCCCAAAGATGAAGAAGATGAGGTCCAAAGAGCTGTCACTGTTCACTCACACAAACCCGTCAGAGATAGCAACTTGAGATTAGGTGTGTCCTAATCAACTCTTTGATACATTCTTAAAAATAAAGAAAGCACTGGTGAGCTCAGAAACAACAAAAGGCCCTAAAGACCACAGAAAACAACTGTGGTGGATGACAGAAGAACATTGTTCGCTAGTGAAGAAAAGCCTCTTTACAACAGTTGGCCAGATGAAGAACACCCTCCAGGAGGTAGGTGTATTTGCATCAAAGTCAACAATCAAGAGAAGATTTCTCCAGAGTAAATATAGAGCGTTTACCACAAGATGTAAACCCATGGTAAGCTTCAAAAGCTGAGAAACCAGTTTAGAGTTTGCTAAATAAACATCTAAAAGAAAAGCCTGTACAGTTCTGGAACAAGATCCTATGGACAGATGAGACAAAGATCAGCTGGCACCTTCCAATGAGTTTTGAAGCATTGGCTGAATCTGTGCATACCATTTAATTTATGATTGTTAGTTTGTCCAATTACTTTAGATCCTTTAAAAAGGGGAGGGACCATAAGCTTGGGATGATTGACGATAGTATCAGGAATCGTCAGAAGACTCCACCTATCACAATGGCTATCATGTCAGACAATTTAAATGTCTGTTGGAAAACATGGTGTCTGCAGCTGTAAAAATAATCTTAGTTACACCTAATAACGGCCAGTGTTTGGTAAATTACTCAAAAAACGTAATCCACTACAAATTACATGACTGATTACTGCATGTAAAAAGTAATCAGATTACTAATTACTTTACTTTCATGTTACTTTCAAAACCTACCAAACCTTCAAAAATACAGTAATTCTAGCGTCAATGTATGACACGATCGGAAAAAGTCGGGTTTGTTATAAAACTTGCCTTGGGTGTTTATAGAAGTACCAGACCAATTTTATCAGACTATCAGAAAAGTTTTAAAATATAAAACTATTCTAACTTGGCTAGTTTGGTGTCGCAAGCCGAGGGAAGGCACAGCTCATCACTGTATGGGTTTAGCTGCCACAGAGCCATGTAGAGTTCATTATCTTTCCTTCTGCGCTGCTCAGATCATGTTCACGTAAACTGGAACTCATATAGACGTTTACACGCCTTGTTTTCCTGTGCAGCATCAGAGGATTTTTCTGTTTCAGTTTCAACACCTTTACTGCTTTAAAAATAAAAAATCGGTGTATATCCATTTTTCCTCACACTGACTGTGAGCTAGCGTTTGGCAGAATTGAGAGAGTGTCAGCCAATAAGACACGAGTATTTCCACTTATTCTCCTGTAACGTATTTTCCTTTCTGATTGGTCTCTCCTCTGTTCACTGAAGATATAAAATTACATCACCACCGTCTTCTTTTACTGTCGTTCAGTTACGTCATGACGAACCACTCCAAGTGGAGAATTATTCGGGGCTAAAGAAAAAATCTCCAGGGCAAAACGTGATTTAATTTAAAAATGCATTTTACTTAATATTGTTTTCTTAACAATAAATTTGTAACGCAAGTAACAAAATTTATTGACATCAGTAACTGTAATCAAATTACAGAAATTTGAAATGTCATGCGTTACTGCGTTATCAGAAAAAGTAAATAGATTACAGTAACCCAACTCAGTCACAACCCCCCGCCCCCCCATCCTATCATACCCGAACTATCACAACTATCAGTGAAAGTTAGGGTACGATAGGACAATGGCATATTACACACGTTATCACAAACCTAGTGGAACACAAGTAAAAAGCATAAAGTCTGTACTTTTCAGCTCCGATGTACTGTGGTAAACAGCTGTTATAGCAAACTACATTTTCAGTGTCCCAATATTTATGGACCTGTGTGTGTTCCTCAGTGTTTATGTTTGTTGACATGACGGAGGACGATCAGCCGAATTTCCCTAAAGAATTCAGAGAAAAATACCACGTCACACGCAAGATTGGCTCGTAAGTGCACTCACACGTCAAGTAGGGTTTAGTAAGTAGAAGTAAGAAGTTAGCAGTAACAGGTTTTAACAGTAAAGGGTTAGAAGTTAGCAGTAAGAGGTTAAAGATGTTAAGAAATGTTTAGTCTAAATACTCATTGGTAAAATAAAATTGAGGTTTTAATTTGAGGAAAATTTGATTAACCTGGAGATCAGTCAGCTGTTTTATTGTTAAAGAATGTTAAACTGTGCAGATCGATTTGAGTGTGTGTGTGTTTGTGTGCATGTGTATCTCTGTGTGTGTGTGTGTGTGTGTGTTTACAGTGGTGTGTGTGGGGAAGTAAAACTGGCCATTGAGAGAGAGACGTGTAAGAAAGTGGCATTAAAAACCATCAACAAGAACGATTTCCCCTCCGTCGGTGTAAGCAGCAAGAACTGACCATCAACTCATGATCATACAGATTTAGTTTTATATTTGAGTGAATCTGATTGGTTGAGATCTTTTGTCACTTCCTCTGCAGACAGTGACACGTAACACAGAGCGAGAGATTGAGATTCTGAAGAAAATTGATCATGTGAGTTCTTTTATGACAATGATTCAGTGCAGCGTTGTAATAAACACTGATTAATATTTACACTAATCATTTTATTTTAATCCTCTGAACAGCCGTGTTTAATCCGAACAGAAGATTTCTATCAGACGCAGGATTCCTACTACATTGTTTTAGAGTAGTGAGTATTAGTGTTTATTCATCAGTTCTAAGCCCTGCTTCCTTTTGTTGGTTCATCAATCACTAGTTAGCAACTGTTGCTATACTGCTTAACCAATAAAAACAAAAAAATAAAGCGACTGGTTTTCACTGAATGTTCTGGGTGGAGCTCCGCGTCCCTGAGCGAGTAAACTAGCACGAGGACGTGTTTCTGATCGAGACTCCAAAGCTCTTCTATCAGTGGCTCTGGATAAGGGCGTCGGCTAAACGCCGTAAACCTAATAAACTCCACGGTATGTTCCAGATATAAAAGTGCAGGAATCCATGCAGATCATACGATCTGAAGTTGATCAAGTCGGAGTTTACATTAGTCAATCTTCTCATGCATAAATTTACACACACACTCAGAAGCACGAATATGATACGAACGTATTCCTGAAATTACAGGAATTTTACGAATACCAAATGTTTTGTGTAGATGCACATACGAACAAATTACAAATAAATCCATTTATATTCAACTGGATAAATGAGGCCCATTATTACTCACGTTATGTTTTTACTCACAATGGGCCTCGTTTTTCTTTTAGTCAAGCTGTGTTTAAATATTTATGCAACCCAAACTGAACTAAAATTCCCACCAGATTTACCAAAGTTTCAGAAATCTATATTTATTGTTGAATGCCAGTCACCTGTAAATGACCAGACACAGAACAGCTCATTTCATTTAGTGACGCCGACAATCCTAAATATAAAGCTAAGCTCACACAGTTAAAATGTTCTCTAAGGTACTCATGTCTATGCCAAGAAAAATGAACATTATTTATCAGCATAACACCTGAAAGGTCAAAATCCGAAGCCAAATTACAGAAAAGATGAATTAGATTAAAGAAAGTGCGAGGTGAAAAGAAAATGGTTTTACATGAAAATGGAGGAAAAATATATATTGGCTGTATCCAGGTGATGGTGGACACCAAGCACATCATACAGAGAAACTGCTGTATTTAATCGTTTTTTTTATTTAAAGTGATGTATCTCTGTGAAATCCCTCACGGCTCCCGGGTGGCATGCTAGAGAAGCAGAAGGGCCTGTATCCGCTGAAAGCAAATGATCCACAGCACACTAGGAGCATATGACACATTACAGCTCGAGACCAGATCGCCTATTGCTGGCCCTGGTACAGCGCTGCACAACGTTAAAAACATTTTCCTGGAATTACAGGATTTTCATAAATACCGAATTTCTTATGTATATGTTTCTACAGATGATAACCAATAAACAATAAATCGGTTCGTATCGCGCTCACACATTATTACTCACACTACATTACCATTCACCTTACTCATATTTTTCATGCACTCATGAATTTTTACATATAATTACTCACAATATTACAATATTATAATTCATATTATTACAGATTACATTATTACTACTATTATCAATCTTTGTACTTTACGGGTGATCAACATTTACATGCGAGTATGAAGAAAATCAGCGTTTGTAAATCTGGGGGAAATTTGGGTTTTGTTTGTTTTGGCCATGAACTTCACTACAAGATGAGGTTTAGTGTGTGTGAGCAGTTTTCATAAAACATTTTAAGGAGAATAATTTTATTTCAGAACAATAAATGTGTGTATTTGTGTGTGTCAGTGTTGAGGGTGGTGAACTCTTCAGCAGGATTAAAGCTCAGAAGCGGTTAAAGGAGAGAATTACGAAGCTGTACTTCTTTCAGATGCTGAAGGCTGTGCAGGTGAGACTGCGGCTGTGTCACAATCACAGTCTGTAGGGAGAAGTGCACTTACTAGTGTTCTATCCTAAATGAGTGAGTTTTTATGACGGTGAACTGACTCCACCTCTTGCCTCTGATGTCGTTGTTTCCTGTTACATTTCAGTAGAGTTTATTTTTTCCTTTTATAAATGCATGTGTGTGTGTGTGTGTGTGTGTGTGTGTGTGATCGTGATCAGTATCTCCATGAGAATGGCATCATCCACCGTGACCTTAAACCGGAGAACGTGCTTCTCGCCTCCCATGATGATGAATGTCTCATCAAGGTCTGCTCAATGCAAACCCTCTGCACCCAGTAACAGGAACTGATGTAATGATGCAGTATATGGCCAAATGTATCTGCACTCCTGACCATCACACCCAAATGTGTTGTTTGAACATCCCATTCCAGATGTATTCCCCTTTTCCTGTTATGATGCGCTCCACTCTTCTGGGAAGGCTTTCCACTAGATTTGGGGGCGTGGCTGTTGGGGATTTTGGGGCGTGGCCATGGGGATCATTCAGGTACAGGAGCGTTAGTGAGGTTGAGGTCAGGTGCTGATGATGTGAGGAGACTCCAGTTCATCACAAAGGTGTTCAGTGGGGTTGAGGTCAGGTTTCTGTGCAGGACACTCGAGTTCTTCTACCTTCTTCCAACCTTCACACACCACGTCCTCATGGAGCTCGCTTTGTGCACAGGGTCGTTGTCATGCTGGAAGTGTTTGGGTTCCTCTTAGTTCCAGTAAAGGGAAACTGTAATGCTACAGCGTACAGAGATGTTCTACACAACTGTGTGCTTCAGACTTTGTGGGAACCGTTTGGGGAAGAACCACATATGGGTGTGATGGTCAGGGGTACACACATGTTTGGTCATATAGTGTATGATGTAATGATGATGTTTCAGTGTAGTCAGTTTCAGTGATGCAAAATTTGCGATGATTCATTAATTCCAATAAATCACTTTGGTCATTGGTTCACACTCATGCAACAGATTTTAGTTCAAACTGTCAGCAGTCACATGGTGAGTCACTTAAATATGTTCAAAAGATTCATTGGTTCACCTAGCTGCACATCACTCCAGCACAGAGACCTGTTAATATACACAACTGTCTTCTAGCTATCTAAATGACGTGTGTGTGTGTTTTAGATTACAGACTTTAACCAGTCGAAGATTCTGGAGGAGTCGAGTCTGATGAAGACTCTTTGTGGAACTCCTACATTTCTAGCCCCTGAAGTCTTCACTGCTGATGCCACAGGCGGATACACACACGCTGTGGACTGTTGGAGCCTCGGAGTACTGCTGTTCATCTGGTACACACACACACACACACACACACACACACACACACACACACACACTCACACTCACTCACTCACTCACTCACACTAAACATGTGCTGGACATATACAATATACTGATATACAATAACACACCAAAATCTAAATAAACATGATGTCTCTCTCCTGTCTGTCTCTCAGTCTGGGAGGCTATCCCCCTTTTAACAGTGAGTCAAGCTCCATGTCAGTGCGTGATCAGATCATCAGTGGTCATTACTGCTTTATCCGCTCACAGTGGGAGTCTGTCTCTGCCCGAGGTAAACACTAACGCACGCTTTAAAACACACTAACACACTTTAAAATGCTTTATAACACACTAAGACACGCTTTAAAACACACTCTGTTGCCACACTTTGAAACACACTAACACACTCCACTGCAGCGTTGTCTTGGTGTTCTGCTTCGTGTTGTTGTTGAGCAGAAATCAGACCCTTCGCGCCAGTCTGAGGTCGTGTGAACGTGTGAGCAGGTTTACTGAATTTGACGACATTTATCAGTCACTCATTTCTGCCCTGTCTCAACATCCCTGCTGCTGAGAAGCACCCGTGTAGAAGCACCCGTGTGCAAGTACCCGTGTGCAAGTACCCGTGTGCAAGTACCCGTGTGCAAGTACCCGTGTGCAAGTACCCGTGTGCAAGCACCCGTGTGCAAGTACCCGTGTGCAAGCACCCGTGTGCAAGCACCCGTGTAGTATTATACGTCCTGCGCATTTTCCCATCTCTGCTAAAGTGCAGTTCACATGGCTTTTGGGTTATTGTTCATCCACCTGACCACTGGTTACTGAGTTCTGCCGACAGTCAAATTTCAGTTTTTGATTGATGTTTGCATCAATTCCAAAAACTTTCTTTTGGTTTATTATAATGGATTATTGTGTGTAGATTAATGGGATTTAATTAAAGATTAAATTAAAGTGGATTCAAGTGTGAAAACACTGGAGGGGTCTGAATACTTTACAAACACACTGTGTAAAATTTATATTGAGTTATAATATATTCTTATATTTAATAATAAATATATTCATAATTTTTTCTAGTATCATTTTATATTCTATTATATTCCATTGTATTACATTTTATTGTACTGTATTTTATGGTATTATATAGTAGTCTGTTGTTCTGTTTTAGCTAAAGATCTGGTGAAGAAGCTGCTGGTTGTGGATCCGAATAAACGCCTGAGTATTTCAGAGGCACTGCAGCACCCGTGGCTTGATGTAAGAGAGAGAGGGGTGTCTGTCTGTCTGTCTGTCTGTCTCTCTGTCTAATTTCATCCCAATCTGTCTGAGTAGGATGAGGAGATGAAGCAGATGGCGTTAAGTCTGATGTACCCAACACAGCCAGACAATCCAAGACAACCCGGACCATCACATGCAGTACTACCACAACCTGGACCATCACAAGCTGAAGAACCACAGAGAGTGAGACACACACACATTTTGTTCTACAACAGGAAGTAGAAGGCTAGGTGTCAGTGTTGATGCACTCCTAAAGCCATGTCATATTTTACCTGCAGATCTGCCTAAATATAAACAATTAAGAGTCTGAACTGATAATTGTTCCTCAGTAGTGATGGATCTAATTAAACGGTTCTGGATTACAGTGAAGTCGGTCCCTAATCCTGACTGCAGTGTGTCTAATCTGTGACAATGGTGTTAATACGGGGAAGTGATTTACTCTGTCTGATCTCTTAGAAACTCCAAAACCATTCACCTGTGAAAAATCTAATACTGTCAGTTAATCACTGTACTGCCATAACCTGTGTGTGTATGTGTGTTGTAGAGATCGAAACGTAAAGCTGAAGAAGGAGAAACATCAGCATCTAAAAGGCGTCCATGACACTCAACACAATTTCCATCCATCCTCCGGGTGTGTGTGTGTGTGTGTGTGTGTACAAGCTTTGCATACACTGTAAATCTGTGTGTATGTGTATACACATTGTGTATACTCTGTAAGTGTGTGTACTGTTCTTTGTTCAGTAAACGGCTTTTAACATTGTCATTGATTTGTCTGTTTACTGCATCATTGAAACTGAACTGTCTGTAATTATTTCTCTTATATCTGGTTTATTAGAGACACTGGTTAACACCATGGAAACAGAAGCAGGGGCCTTTACTTTTAAGTGTGTGCACAATTGACCTCTGACCCCTTGCTGTATATCACATATACTGTATATCATAAATCTATAAACTGTCATGTTCCAGCTGGGAAAATTAATTAATTAAATAAAATGAGACTTTTACACAGGATTCAGGTTTTTATTGAAAAAAATGGCACCAAATATGGAAAGTAATCTGGACTATCTGATTACATTCAGTTGAAAGTGTTGAATAATAATGAGTCTTTCATGAATATTAATGAGCAGTAGCTATAGTGTTCACAAAAGTAAAATTATTTCATCGTAACAAATCTGAAACTAAAGTTGTAAATGTATTTATTTATAGTAATGTTTCTTGTCTAATGAATTTTCATTTCCTACGTGTCATTTGATCCACCAACTGCCATGTAGTCAGACAATCCTCCGTGTATGTGTGGACTGTACATTAGAGTTTGCTGATGTGTTTATCTTTCAGTCTGTACAGGATTTTATGGGCGTGGTCAAACGAGTCACCGAGTGCAGTCTGAACTCGACTCTTCCACTCCTGCAGCCTCGGCCGATTCATCAGCACGTCTCTGCCTCCACCCAGGGGCTACACACACACACCCCAAATAATTAATAACGAGTGGTAGAGCATTATAGTGTAGTGATCATGTTGAACAGTCACACAGCTTTTACTTGTATAAAAGGGTTTGTAATAAAATGTCTGATGTCTTCTGTTACAAAACTCAGTGATGGAGAAATGCTGAGGTTCCACAAGGTTCTGTTCCACCTGAGTCACAGTCACATGGACCTCATTAGCTGATCAGTGTGTGTGCAGAACTTTGCAGTGGATGTGTGCTGGGGACGTGGCCATGTGGCAGATGTGTGGTGGTCTGCTGTGTGTTATGGATGTGGTGGGTGTGGTTTGGTGGTTCTCCCTGACATCATCATTACAAAAGGTCTCTGGAGAACACCAAGTCACAGAACTGATGTGTTGTTGATCTGTTGATGTTTAGCGTTAGCCAACCAGCGTTATTCAGTATGTTATAATATAGAGCTGCTGGGTCACTGTGCTTGTTTCAGTAATAGTCACTTCTTGTGATACATGCACACTCACTCGCTCTCTCTCTTCACACACCCTCTACATCAGAAACAGGAGGTTATGAGGTTGAATCTTGATGTCACTGCATGTTGTGTGTGTGTGATATAAACTCTGACCTGCATGAGCTCACAGACAGCGAGCAGGTCGGCCAGTGTGATGTCATCACCACACAGGAAGTCCTTCTCCTTCAGGAACTTCGTCTCCAATTTGTCAAGTGTCTCGTCCAGTTCCCTCAGAGCACACTGCAGTTTAACATCGTCCACCGGCTGTCCTGTCATCCGTGGTATTAACACCTACACACACACACAGGTCCTGAGAGTAAAGCTCCTCCTGAACTGCTGACACTGCAGCATATAATAAGAGTTTACAGCAGTTGTGCTGATGAGCTCTAAATATCTGTAACTCACCATTAGCATTGCGTTTGTGTGTGTGTGTGTTACACTACTGGTGTGTGGTGTTAAAACTTTGATGTTCACCTTCAGGTTATGTTTCATGTCATTAACACTAGCAATGTAACTACTTCATTCCAGTACAGTCATGCCGTTGCATCATCACACTGTTGCATCATCATGCTGTTATGGCATGTTACATTGTTACATAACATCATGCATCTGATTTCTGTCTTTCATCTCACTGGTGATGGTGATTAGCTGTGATTGGTCAGTCAGTATTAGGCTATTGATCACATGAGGGTACAGTATGACGATTCCTTCTTTAGCCCCACCCACCTCTGTGATGAACACTTTGGAGGCATGGAGGCGTGTGTTCGTGTGATGCCAGGCCGTATACTCATCCACTCTTGCCCTCTTCAGCAGTTGCCGTGGGTACCAGTGGTCAGGGACGCTGTAGGCAGCAGTCAGGTATTTCAGTATGGCGTCACTGTGAGACACAGGAGGAGGCGTGTGGCCATAATCACACAAATACACTAATACACAAATATTCTAATACACTAATAGACTTTCTGCACTGAAGCAGTGATTCATTCTGTGTAAAAGAACACAATTCAATTAAATTTTATTTGTATAGCGCTTTTTACAATAGACATTGTCTCAAAGCAGCTTTACAGAAATATCGACACGGTGTACAGATATTAAAGGTACTGAGTGGCGACGGTGGCGAGGAAAAACTCCCTAAGATGTTTTAAGAGGAAGAAACCTCGAGAGGAACCCGACTCAGAAGGAACCCATCCTCATCTGGGTAACAACAGATAGTGTGAAAAAGTTCATTATGGATTTATATGAAGTCTGTATGGCCTTAGGAGCAGCCGTAGTCCCAGCAGTCTGGAATTAAAGAAGATTTGAGCTCCATCCAGAGGCAGAAAGGATCTGGATCTCTAGTATCTCCATAAATTCGTGTGGGGCTCGGCGAAAGGAGAGACACGAGTCAGTGTCCCTCCTTCACCTCGTCCCAGATTACAGTCTTTTTTTTTTGCATCATCGTCATAGTTACACAACACCCTGCACATTTTGAACTTTGCACATTATGATGTGAGCTCTGTGTGTGTGTGTGTGTGTGTGTGTGTGTGTGTGTCCTCTATACCCCCGTCTCACCTCTCTGTGAGGACGAGGCCGTCTTCCTCAATGACTGGAACTTTCTGCATCGGGTTCAGTTTAGTGAATTCTGGAGTCCTGTTCTGTCCTACACACACACACACACACACCTATCTGTGCTGTAGTTTATAGTTTACTTACGCTCAGAGCTGATTCATAAAGCGGTGTAGAGTTGTGTTATTGACTCTAGTTAAACAGTTTAAAGTCGTTACCTTTCCGCAGCGCCACGGTGTGGACAGTGTGAGGGATTTTATTAGCGGTGAGGAAGATGATTAGAGCTCGACATGGCTGTGACAGCAGATCCACAAACACCTTCAGCATATTCACACCGCGGAATTCCTCCTGAACACAACCACAATCGCAGCCGTGAATGTGTCTTTCCCTCCAAACACACAAACACACACTCTGTTTTTCCGAAATGCACCGCCACGGGGCGCGCTGAACTGGGTGACGTGATGACGTCATCAGAGTTGCCAACTCCGGGATTTTCGAGCTCAGAGTTCTTTTGAACTGCCGCGGGTTTAATGTTCTTATTTCCGGGTTTTGCCTAAACGAAATTAAATTACATAAAACACATCAAAACCTCAGACTTTTCTGTGTTCCAACGGCACACACCTCACACACACCTCACAAAACATGACTCAACCACATTTATATCACACAAAAATATAGAATAATGGGAGAAGTTTCAGATTGTGTATGTTCTTTTATTTGTGGAGTTCCTTAATACTACTACTACGACTACTATAATAAAAAAAATAATAATAATGATAATAATAATGAGGGATTATTCCATTCTGAATACTGATTGGTTGAAGAGTCCAGATGCTTGACTGCTCCACTTACAGAAGTGTCTTGAAGTCTCTATCAATAAATACATCCTATAACATCAGGTGCAAAACTCTGTTGGGAGGTAATATAGTAAAAATAAAAGCACATAGACAACAATTCTTTACAACGTTTTTTTTTGTTGTTAAAGTGCTGTTCGGACAGCTAGAGGAAGTTCCTGCCACCATGGAGGTGCAGAACACAGAAGAGTCTTGAAGCAGGTCTTCCTTGTACCCTGAGAGATGGTGAGACCAGTGGAGCGGTGCTAGAGGATCGGAGGGGGCGTGGTGCAGTGCGGGGTGTGATAAGTGCTTTGAGGTAAGTGAGTGCTGGTCTGTTTTTGGCTTTGTAGATAAACATCAGTGTTTCAAACCTGATGCAGCAGCTACAGGAAGCCAGTGGAGGAAGCAGCGTGGGTTAGGGTTCGGGTTAGGTGGCAGTGTGGTGGTGTGGGAGAACTTAAGAAGTTTGAAAAACAGTTATAATAGTAATCCAGCCTCAAAATGAGAGAAGAGACTGAATTAGCATCTGAGTGGCCTGTGTGGATAGAAATGGACGAATCCTTCTGATGTTGTAAAGGAGAAATCAGCATGAACTTGTCAGATTAGCGATGTGAGAGGAGAAGGAGAGTTTATTGTCCATGGATACTCCAAGGTTGTGCGCAGTAACTGAAGATCAGAGAGTAATATTTACAGCCTTCACCTTTCATACAAACAGACTGAATTTACATAGTTTAGCTTTAGTTTTTGTAGCATAAATTAGTGAGTTACGCATTTTGTTAGGATGATAAATGTAACCATGGTAACAACTTGTCATGATTTACAAACACAAATGTGTGGTGTAAAGATTTATTGTCATTATATTCACACACTCATTATCATATCATGTCATTACAGCCATGAACAAGTAGGTAGAATGAAACAGTCTCCAAATTCCAAATATGACACTTAATCAGAAGTGCAGAGAAAACATTCACTAACACATGTCTGATAAACAGAAAATAGAGTTATTGAGGATAATACAGTCGTTATAGCCATCATATAGAGCATAATTATAACAGTGCAGCACCTATAAGCTGTTGTGAGAGAGTATTACCAGGTCCAGGACACAGAGACAGAAACAGGACAAAGAGTCACAGTGATGTGGACACCTGAGACACGTCTAGTCCATTAGACACCTGAGATACTGTTGTCTCCTTCCCGCTCAACTCAGACTGGATCTCCAGAAATGTCTTGTTTTTAGTTTCTGGCACAAAAAAGAAGATAAATGTGGCCACAAGGCAGCAAATCACCAAAAAGATGAGGAAACAGAACTGCTGCAGTCCATTCTGTATGAGAGAGAGAGAGAAAGTAAATTATTCAGGTGTAAACTGTCCTCAAATAATTTTTTCTAATGTTCAGGAACGTACCACTATGAAGGGGAACACTATTAGTTATAGTTATACTGTAGGAACGTACCACTATAAAGGGGAACACCATGCTGATGAAGAAGAAGCTGAGCCAGTTGACTGAGCCGGCGATCATGTACGCTGCAGGACGAGTGGTCTGAGTGAAGAGCTCTGTGATCAGAATGTTTGTTACGCCACCTATAGCATGAAACACACACACACACACACACAGTAACGTGAACACATTAACACACACACACACAGTAACACAAACACACACAATAACATACACATACACACACAATAATATACACATACACACACACAGTAACATGAACACAATATCATTAAATGAAAGTTATGCTGACAAATAAACATTTACACTATTCCCTTCATTTATTTACTCATTCTTAGTCATTAAATACTTTGTTGTTTGTTAATTAGTTAATTAGTGTGTTTGTTGTCTGGTTGGTTCCTGCTTTGCGTGACCTGGTCCGAGGCCAAAGCTGAGGATGAAGGCGAAGATGCAAAGCATGCTGAGATACGGCACCCAGGAGCTGACCTTCTGCAGGACATGGAAAGTAAAAATACAGATTAAATATAAATCTGTGTTTATATTTCTGTGTGAGTCAAAACAAATTTGCTGATTAAGATGATGTGAAACAAAATTCTGTATATTCCAGACAACACACAAACTAGAGTGTGAGACACGTTAATCTCTGTACATCTCAGTCTATATCAGCCAGTCTTATCATCCAGGCTCCTGTTCTGAAAGATAAAGCGGTGCTAGTGTAGCAGGTGAGTAACCTGTAGCTGCAGGACAGGTAACTATCATTTCATTTACTTCTGTCTGCAGCCAAATGTTACAGGAAATGTTAACCGTTTAGACAATGCAAAAAAATATATAAGATAATGTATTACAATAAAATACGTTACACAGCTGAATAAAAATCAGTGTTTGTAATCTCATAATAGACTTTATAAATGTTTTGTGTAAAAATGAATTTGTTACCTGAAAGCTGAGCGCGAGAGTAAAGCAGACACACCACAAAGACATGAGAGAGTATCCTCCAATAATCAGAGCTCGCCTTCCCAAACGCTCAATCAGTAAACTCTACAACACACACGCGCACACGCACACACACACACACACACACACACACACACACACACACACATACGCATGACAGAGACTGGAACATTCCACAAGTCACAAGATTTTGGTCTTTATGCTCCAGTAAAGTTTAAAACAGAGCTTCTAATGTAATAATAAATGTAATAGTTATACTGTATACATATAGTAACTTTCCCCTTGTTATCTAATATGGGAAATTTATTCCTGTAGCCTAACTGATATGAAAAAAATTGTGATATAAGATCAGTAAAATCTCAATTTATCTTTTTATACATTTTAAAATGACGAGCTTTGAGAGTAAAAAGCCAGTTCAGCAAGCAGTGATGCAGTTTTATGGAAATAAAGTTCTGCCCCCAAAATGTAAATTTAAATGTGAAATTAATAGTTTTACTGACTTTACATTAAGTGACATACAGTGGGCGTGTCACTGCATTTGTGGATGGTAATACTGTAGTTTTCTTTGTTTTGTTTCATAATGTTTAAATTTTCTTTTAAAGATTCTTTGGATTCATTTCTCCACTAAAAGTTGTCATTTTGTTGTAATTATTTCTATAAATGTAAAAAATAAAATACATTAGGTTATAGGAGTAGTGTCATTCTCATCCATTATTGTGATCACACACAGTCTGTTTACAATGTCTACCAGGGTGATAAGAATATGGAGTTAAATTAAAGTTAGTAAAGTAGTTAAAAGTAGCTTTTTGGTGATATAGCCTTTTTTTTTTTTTTTTTTTTTTTTTACATTTGAGCTCCCGAGGAACTCTCTGAGGAACTCTCTGAGGAACTCTCTGAGGAACTCTCTGCACCTCCCTGACTAAGCAACTCATAAATTCATGTAAATATTTCTAAGATTCTACTTTTTAATCAACTTGTCGCTGATCATATCATTTCTAATGGAAACCTTTTGGACCCCACTGTGTTTGTGACTTACACATGTTAGTGCAGTTATGCACTCACACGCTCCAGTTCCCAGTGTGACGTAAGGAATATTTTCAGCCGGAATTCCAGCTTCCCTGAAGACATATTCTGCATAGAAATAAATCTGACAGAGCGAGGCTGCTGTTATACACGTTATATAATACACATCATTTAACACATGAAAAGCTTGGACTGGAGGAATATTTAACTGAATCTCATGTATGGCTTGTTCTGTGTGTGTGTGTGTGTGTGTGTGTGTGTGTGTGTGTGTGTGTGTATTGTACAGCGTTGATGCCATTGAGCTGCTGTGCTGTGCTGATTAAGATGACAATGAAGAGCGGCCAGCGATTTCGGCACTCGGTGAAAAGCTGCCAGGGTTTTAAGGGTTTGATTCCTTCAGCGCTGATCCGCTCTCTCTGCATGTCCTCCATCTCAACCTGGAAATGTTCTCCACCATGGAGCTGCTGCAGAGCTGAGGGAACACACACACACATACACACACACACACACGACAGAGACTGGAACATTCCAAAAGTCACAAGATGGGTTTTGGTCTTTATGCTCCAGTAAAGTTTAAAACAGAGCTTCTAATGTTCAGTTTCATCTTTTCAGAGTGCAGACTCACCAATATGCAGAACTAAAGCAACTACTGTTCAAAGAGGCAAACAAACAAACAAATAAATAAAAAAACATTAATCATTAACTAAAACCAGTGTGAATAGTCAGTATGAGAATAGAATCAATGAGAATAGAGTCAGTGTGTGAATGGAGACAGCGTGAATAGAGTCAGTGTGTGCATAGAGACAGTGTGAATAGAGACAGTGTGAATAGAGTCAGTGTGAATAGAGACAATGTGAATAGAGGCAGTGTGAATAGAGACAGTGTGAATAGAGGCAGTGTGAATAGAGGCAGTGTGAATAGGACAGTGTGAATAGAGTCAGTGTGTGCATAGAGACAGTGTGAATAGAGACAGTGTGAATAGAGTCAGTGTGAATAGAGTCAGTGTGAATAGAGACAATGTGAATAGAGGCAGTGTGAATAGAGACAGTGTGAATAGAAGCAGTGTGAATAGAGGCAGTGTGAATAGAGACAATGTGAATAGAGGCAGTGTGAATAGGACAGTGTGAATAGAGTCAGTGTGAATAGAGTCAGTGTGAATAGAGTCAGTGTGAATAGAGTCAGTGTGGTACCAGTGGTGCATGCTACTTCATCAGCTCTGTCGATCAACAAGAATCGAGGACTTTCAGGAAACTGCGGCAAGAAAATAAGCTGGAGAACAGCTGGAACACACGGAGAGATGAGGAGGAGAGGCCAATACTGTTCTCCACCCAGAAGTTCACTGAACACACACACATACACACACACACACACACAAAATCCAGCGGTTAGATGAACTAATCTGATTGGACAAGCGGCGCTCTGAGAGCACTGATATTTACTCTAACAGCACTTGGACGTGTCACTGTGTGTAATACTGAAACCGTTATTACACTTACTATGGGCTGCCAGCGAGGCTGTGTGTTACCATGGCAACACACAACCATGCTCTACCCAGCTGTGGCTTCTTTGGAAAATATTTTTGTAACATAAATGAAATATTTGCCAATATTGTGTCCACAGTGTCAGTTACTCAATATTAATCTCTTGATTATACAGCTGTTGTATAACAGTAACATCACACTCACAGCCTGCGCCGCGCTGATATTAAGTACAACAGAGCGACTGCGTGTGATTATTACTTCACTATAATCTGATTACTAACGTCAGTCCTATCACTTGTCCTGTTAGAATCCCTCCTGTGATGAAAATGGAGGTTCCCATCGCCATGGCACCACGCAGAGCACGGGGGGCAATCTCCCCCAGGTACAGTGGCTGAACACAGGCCCCTACACCTGTCAATCACACACACACACACACACACACACACACACACACACACACACACACATCACTGCTGCTGTATGAAGTGCAGTTATTTTAAATCTATATCAGACACCTGTGTGGTTTTACTTCACAGTGTGTGTTGTTTCCTCTGAAGTTTATATTGTTTATATTTTGTTACCTGCGTTTATCCCGGAGATGAAGCGGCCAGCGATGAGCAGCTCGAACGCAGCAGTAAGAGAACTCAGGCCCATTAGCACCGCTGCTAACAGAGCAAATGAGTTGTTGATCAACAGCGTTCCTTTTCTGAGAAAAAGACAGAGAGAGTCTCATTTACACCTGATAACACGTATGTCATGTGACTGGAAAAGACATGATCAGTCAGACTGAAACATTACTCGTGTGGGCAGTGCGGACTGGCCATAGGGAAGTTCGGGAAGTTCGGGCAGTTTGGGAAGTTCGGGCTGGTTTTGTGAAGGCCGGCCTTTTTAATAATTCTGATAATAAAAGCAGGCTACTAAGTCAAATTAGCTGTCAGGTGATCATTACATTAATTCAACTTCGAATTTTTGCTTACTGTACACACAAACATGGGGAGGAAAACCTTTAGAAAAAAATGGTTTAATTGTTTTACATATTAGATTAACACAAACAATACAAATGAACAGATTGTCTTTTTTATTATTGATTCATTGATTGAGAAACATGTTGTCAGCTCAAATTTGTTGTATTAAATTGGGGCTTGACAGCAAGTTCCCGGGCTGCTTTTTGCTGCCCGTCCGCCCCTGCATGTGGGTGTTGATATTAGGTTAGTAATGTTGGAGCTGTTTTTAAAGTGTTGCTTTTGTAATGATTGGTAAATTCTCTCTAGTTAACAGTTATAATCAAAAGTGGTCAGTGGACATTTTCACGGCAGATGAAAATGGCTAGAGTGCTAGCAGCCCTCTGTCTCGGCCATGTTGGTCTCGGCTCTTCCTCTTAGATCTGGACTCTTCGTGTCCACTCTCAGTCTTAGCTGTTGACTCAACTCTCAGCCCTTTATCTCAGGTGTTTATCTCAGGTCTTTATCTCAGGTCTTTATCTCAGTGTCACGTTCCAGTACGTGATGGAGTTGAGGAGGGATGCAAGTGCAGTATAAGCCGTTTAATAGAGAGAGACAGGCAGACAAATCAAATCATAATACAAGAGCATGGTCAAAACAGACAAAGGCTCAAGCTATCTACAAACAGGCATAAACTGGGCAAGGCTAGAATCCAAAACGAGAAACGAGAAACAAAGTCAATAAAGATGAATCAAACCGAGAAACGAGGAACAACCGCTTAGTAATGAGAACACACTCAATACCACGCAAAGTCATAGTATTTGAACAGTCTCTTATATACTGTGGTGTGAGTGAGTGTGAGATGGGAAACAGGTGTGTGTGATTAGAATTCCGGAGAAGGTGAACGGGTGTGTGTGTGGGAAATGTAGTCCATGGAGGCCATGTTTGTAGGCCGCAGTGCAGGACGGGAAATATAGTCAGTGGTTTGCTTTATCTCAGGTCTTTATCTCAACTCATGTCTCTTCATCTAATTTCTTCGTCTCGGCTCTCAGTCTCTCCTCTTGTTTGTTTACCAACTGCATTTTGTTTTTTGTTTGTCTTATTTCTGTGTGTGTGTGTGTGTGTGTGATTAGTACTCACCTTCCAAAGTGCACTGCTAGCGAGGCTCCAATTGAAGCTCCTACTAATCCCCCGATGGTGAAGATGGAGACGATGGAGGACCAGAGCAGTGTGAGGAGCTCTGCTGAGATGTTTGTGTCATAGCGCTTTATCCATGTCTGGTTAATAAAGCGTTGCACTTCCTGAACACACACACGCACATATCCATCTATTTTCTGCACTGTTTACCCTACACAGGTTCATGGGGAGCTCGGGGAATACCAGGGAATCCCTATCCCAGGGATCTTGGGGCAGCAGGCGGGAGAAACCCTGAACAGGGTGACAGCTTATTGCAGGGCACAATCACACACTATGGACAATTTGGAAAATCAGCCTATAATGCATGTCTTTGGACTTGGGAAGGAAACCGGAGTACCCGGAGGAAACCCCCGCAGCACGGGGAGAATATGCAAACTCCACACACACAGGGCTGTGGCGGGAATGAACTCCCAACCCTGGAGGTGTGAGGTTAACATGCTAACCACTAATCCCACAGACACACATGTATATGATAACACCAACTATATAGCAGATTGGAATATTATGATACATCATCACAATGATACACTGTCATAGCCTTAATTACGCTCATGATTCTCATGCCCCTTTTGTGTGTGTGTGTGTGTGTGTCTTGCCTTGTTCGGAGCGTTTATGATGGAGACGTTGTAGCCGTACTGAAAAGTTCCTCCAATTCCTGCAGCCCAAACCGCCATTAGCAACGTCTTACTGGGAACCTGACAAAACCCACACAATGAGAATACATTATATATGTATACACACGCACACACACACACACACTCACTCACACATACACACACTCACACATACACACACACACCCACACACCCACACACATAATGGGGCCCAAAAGTCTGAGACTGGGGAAAAAATTTTCATTTAAAATGTGAAATAAACATATTTAGGTTTTAGAATTTTAAAATATTTAAAACAAAGAAAGTAATTTTTAATATCGTGAGTATTTAATATTTAAGAACTATTTTTAACTTCCTATTTAAATGTAAACAAATGTGTGATATTGACCATATTAACTCGTTTGTACTAAAGGTCTGATTTTCCTCATGTCTAATCTCTTCCATTGAAGTGTGATCAGATGTCACTCCGATGGATTTGATCTAAAATGGATCATAAGCTTTTACACAAACTCGAGTGCACATTGTCATTAAAGCAAAAAGGGACGAACCGAATACTAAGAAACTAAGAAAACTCTACTTTTTGTCAATAATTGAACTTGTAATGAAAATTGTTGTATTAAATTAGAAAAGAATGAAAACAGAAGCATTTTCACTACTGCTCTCAGACTTCTGGACACCACTGTATATTATTAAACTTACAGATGATAATGAAACACACTCATTATAATACTAAATACAAATATTACACACAACTCCCATCAACATATTATTATCATTACTATTATTATTATTATTATTATTATCATTATTATTATTATTATTATTATTATTATTATTATTACTACTACTATTATTATTGTTATTGTTATTATTTTCCTACCTTTATCTCTTGTTGTTTTCTCAGTAAAGGTTGATGTTCTTTAAAGTCTTTTTCAGTCATCTTGTACAGTTCCTTCACTGATGTTTAACAACTCTACATTCACATAAGGTTTGTGTGTGTGTGTGTGTGTGTGTTTTATATATATATATATGTCAAGTTGAAATAGTTTTTTTCTGTAATTATTTACACTAGACAATCTATAACTGTATTAGAATAAGATTTAATACCATTTAATACACGCACACACACGCAAACACTATATGATGTGAATACACTCACCTTCGTCCTCACATCTGCTGTGTTGTCACGTTCAGTCATGATGCAGTCTCCATGATTTGGCAGAAATTGGAAGAGCATGTGAAGGCTTGGCAGGAGAAGTTTTAATACTCCTGTGTATTGTAATCCGTGTGTGTGTGTGTGTGTGTGTGTGTGTGTGTGTGTGTGTGTGTGTGCCTGAGGCAGCTCAGCTGACTGTGCATGCTACATGTCTGATAATGTAAGAGGCTCCAGTAAGGTTTGAAAAAGAACTTTCTGGCCGTTTTTTTTTTTTTTTTTTTTTTTACACCAAAAGAAATGTTGTGAAACAGGAAATAGCAATATATATTATAGTATAAAATACTATAGAACACTCAGCAAAAGTGCACCTTAAATTATTTAAAAAGTTGGGTTACAATCAGGCGGTGCTGATGATGAACCACAAGAATGAACGTTCTTCTGTGTTCTAATGTAATGGAGAAGTTTGATGAATAATCAGCTTTTCTTTCTTTCCCTGATGTATAGTGAGATGAACAACTAATGTTTTGAGAAATTACAAATAATATAATAGTTATTAATTACTTTAAGAGTATGTGACTTTATGGTATTTATAATAATAAAATCTCCACAGAAAGAAAAAAATCCAAACATAAAACACTTTCACATCAGGAGTAAAATAAAGTATGTCTCAGGAGTAAAGTAAAGTGAGTATGTCTAGAATAATTTGTTATGCTAGAAATTTTCCAAAATTAAGTCAATTTAGGAAGTGAAATCGGTTTGATTTAATTTATTTACAGTAATATCACAACTCTACCTCACATTACACACCTTAATGTTCAGCAGAATAATGTGTAGAAGAGTATGAAGGTAAAAACTCGTGGAACCTCGTCACTATTTTACAGATTTATGGTATGTCGTTAAGTACATGGTATATTTTAAGTAATCAAAGTGGAATCCAATCATGTGTGAGTGTGAACAATGTATAAGGTATGAGAGAGTAATCAGTATATTAATCAAAGAAACTAAAATGAAAGTAGGTCGAGCTGGTGTGACTTGTGAAATCACTGAGCACACATTTCTCTGTTAGAATGTTGATCCTTTTCCTCTAGGCTTGCTCTGTTATTTCTCAGTGAAGACTCTGTACCTGCTAAAGGACACAGAGTCTGTATTCTGTATATTTAAATCTGTATCTTTGATCGGATTGTGGTTTCTTAAGATGTATTGTTAAAATCCATGACGTAAATCAGTAAAATAAAAACTTTTTTAAAGAAATAAGCTGGCTGAACTTGCTCCACAATTATAGATAAGATATGAAGAAAGAAAAATAATTGTGGCGAGACGTCAGAAGTGTGATTAAACTTAAACGCATTGATTTTGAGTTGTTTTGATTTTTGTCTAAAGAGATTTTCCACGACAATATGTATGTGGAATTTATTATTTATTTTGAAATACAACATTTTCTATAAACATATTTATCATATAATCATAAATGTTATTTTCTGTAAAATGACATAAAAACAGAGCAGGGAATAAAACCGCTGGCGGAACGAATGTTTCGTATCTGTTTCCGGGTTCGTTGGGATGAGACGGACCCACTTCCGGTGTTCCTGTGGATGCTGCTGCGGCGGTTTTTCTTTCAAAAACTGAAAGCGATAAAGATGGAATTTGATTGAATGTCGGATCCGCGGGACTGAAGGGGGAAAGCAGAGAGTTTACCGCGGTGTAGTGTCGCGGATCTTCACTCTTTATTACCAGGAGAGGACTGAGAAAGTCAAAAGCTCGCGGCTGGAGATGAAGCTGCTCAAACCGAGCTGGGTGGCGCACAATGGTAACATCATCTTTAAATTACTGTTTAAAACACTCATCCCGCTTATTAAGCACTAATCACAAACTAAAACACACCTCACCCGGCACCATCACGCACATTAGACATAAACACACTCATTAATACCGTGATAACTGGTTTAACCGCCGCATTACGTCACGTAGTGTGTTTTTGCGCTCGCCTGGCAATGCGCATGCGCCACAATTTCCATCGTTTGTAGTAAATACATATTTACACTTTTAAGTGTTTTATTTATTTATTTATTTTTTTATTAAATACACCGCGCGATAATGTCTAAAGATTTGGTGTTTAATGTGAGTTGCGTGGCTGGTGTTTATTCTGCAGGAGTAAGTTCTGTAGTGAGAATAAATATAAAATAAAGATATTTAACACTGATAACGAGGCAGAGAGGGTTAATGTGAGTGAAGGTCAGCAGTGATATTCTCTCTCTCTCTCTCTTTCCCCTTTAATCTCCTTCTCTCCTTCCTTTGATCTGTCTTGCTCTCTCTTTCCTACAATCTATTTCTTTCCTTCCTTTTCTCTCTCTCTTTCCTTACTGTCAGCTCGCTTGCCCCCCCCCCCCCCCCCCCCCACTGTAATGATAGAGGATCTGAGCTTAATAAATAAACATCCTGTTTTTGCAGGAAAGCCAATATTTTCAGTCGATATTCATCCAGACGGAACGAAGTTTGCCACCGGCGGCCAAGGTAAAACCCTGAGCACTCACGTTCAGTTATTTATTTAATTAAATTCAAATTAATATTATTTTTATAGTTTTTAACAATGAACATTGTCACAAGGCAGCTTTATGGAAATATTTAATCTATATTTAATCATTTATCACTCATTCATTAATTTATCTGTTATCTGAATGGGGAGGAGCCACTGCAGCAAAAAAATAACACTAATAATAACAATAATAATAATAATGATAATCATAACAATAGCGAACATGAAGTAATGAGCCATCACTGCCCTAGTTTGGGTGCTAGTATTGTGTCTTGTCCCTCTGTACAGTGTTTACTGTGTGTGTGTGTCTGTGATTGACAGGAGAGGATTCTGGGAAGGTGGTGATCTGGAACATGGCTCCAGTTCTGCGAGAGGAGGATGAGAAAAACGAGAACGTTCCCAAGTTACTGTGTCAGATGGACAACCACTTGGGTACAGACAAACTGTGTGTGTGTGTGCGCTTGCATGCATGCGTGTGTTCGGTACAGATGAATAATGTCTGTGTGTGTGTTGCAGCATGTGTAAACTGTGTGCGATGGTCCAATAACGGACTGTATCTGGCCTCGGGTGGAGACGACAAACTGGTCATGGTGTGGAAGAAAGCAGCGTGAGTCTCTCTCTCTCTCTCTCTCTCTCTCTCATACACACACACATATACATATATATGTGTATATATGTATATATGTGTATATGTATATATGTGTGTGTATATGTATGTGTATATGTGTATATATATATATAATGTATATGTATGTATGTATTTAGAAACATTACACAAACAAACTATACACACTAACATTTCAGTGGTGTGTGTTTTTCAGGTTTATAGGCCCGAGTACAGTGTTTGGCTCGAGCAGTAAACTGGCCAATGTGGAGCAGTGGAGGTGTTTTACCATCCTGAGGAACCACACAGGAGGTGTGTGTGTGTGTGTGTGTGTGTGTGTGTATTTGTACATTATCAATTTAATTTTGACTGACAATATTTAGTTCTGTGCATAAGTATTGAGTGTGTGTTTCAGATGTGATGGATGTGGCCTGGTCTCCTCATGACGTGTGGCTTGCCTCCTGCAGTGTCGACAATACCATCGTCATCTGGAACGCACGCAAGTTCCCAGGTCAGTGAGGGGTAGGGTACTGGGTAGGGTGCTGGTGGAGCTGATGTAGGGTGTTAGGGCACTAGTGTAACTGTGTGTGTGTGTGTGTGCTTGTGTCGGTAGAGATGGTGACCTCTCTCTCGGGTCACTCGGGCCTGGTGAAGGGATTATCCTGGGATCCTGTAGGGAAATATGTGGCGTCTCAGGCAGATGATCGCAGCCTGAAAGTGTGGAGGACCATCGATTGGCAGCTGGAGGCCAACATCACTAAACCCTTCACTGAGGTGTACACACACACACACACACACACACACACACAGAGAGTTTAGACAGGAACCACCTCTTCATCCCACTGGTTTCCTGCTCAGATCCTTTCTCTGCTTCCTCACCTGGGAAATCCCTCATTAGCTGATTTGGTGAGTTAGAGCACGACACACTGTTCCGTGTTCAGTACTCTGCACTCAGTGGTCAGTACTCAGTATCTACTGTTTAGTACCCACTGTTCAGTACTTAGTACTCACTGTGTAGTGTTTGGCTTTCAGTACTCAGTGCTCCAGCAGCAGGGTGAGAATTAATTGAGTACAGAAGATTTGAGTTAGTGTCTGTGTGCTCTCACTGTTGTTCTTCTCGTGTTATTCGCTGGAGCACAGAGTAACATTGTTACACAGATTAAATTGTCCAACATTACTGATTGGAGAACCTGTCCTCTCTGTGTTCAGTGTGGAGGAACCACTCACGTTCTGCGTCTCAGCTGGTCTCCTGATGGTCAGTACTTGGTTTCGGCTCATGCGATGAATAACTCTGGTCCGACGGCGCAGATCATCGAGCGTGACGGCTGGAAAACCAACATGGACTTTGTGGGACATCGGAAAGCCGTGACTGTAGTGGTGAGGAACGATTAAACGCTTTCATTTTGTAAGTCGCTTTGGATAAAAGAGTTTTCTGAGTGAATAAATGTAAATGTACATTTTAATTATACCCCAGCGCTGGCAGCTGATTGGCTGAGAGATGTTCTGAGGTGTGCAGTTATTTGACAGTAAATGCCCATGTGATTTCAGTAATGAGACAGAAGGGCAGGTGAACAATCATCAGTATTTATTTATTTATTTATTGTATTTTCTTCAGTTATAAAAAAACAAAAAACCCTATGAACAAGTAGGTCTATCGAAGTTTGTTTATTTGTTTGTTCTATTTCCACTTCAACAAAGTCACAGTGTCATGTTTTATATAACGTTTCTGCTGAATCTGTCTAAACTCAATAAGGACCAATAAGGTTACTTAACATTATTTAACATAAGCACCTTACTTAGTAAATTGAAGTGTGTGTGTGTGTGTAGAAGTTTAACCCTAAGATCTTCAAGAAGAAACCGAGGAATGGCAGCTCATCCAAACCCACTAATCCGTACTGCTGTTGTGCTGTGGGCAGTAAAGACCGCTCGCTCTCTGTCTGGGTAATGTGACCTTCCACCCTGCACGTGCACACACACACACACACACACACCACACACACACACACACACACACACACACACACACACATACACTGGTACAAATATTGACATGTCACTGTTTACGCATGTGTAGTAAGCCTGGGATGACTGATGATTGTATGAAGAATCTCCTCCAAATATCGTGAAGTTGAATGATTTAAATGTTTATTATGTAATACGTGTTTCCTTTTCTCATATTCTGTATCCTAGATGATGTTTAATGACCTGCTGTTTGCTCCTGAGCAGAGCAACAAAACACTTTTACTGATGAATCGTAGTTTCCCCGTGTTCATCGAACAGATAAAGCCGTGAACATGAGGGGTTTATCAGGGCGATTTATTCATACGGGAATTCTCTCTGCTGCTGTTCACCACAGAGCATGTGCAGTTTATTTAATTTTATTTCCATTTTTTAATGAGCTCAGTAACAGGTGTGTACTCATTGTTTATTTATGACTTGTTAATGAGTAATTAATGCTGGTGACTACAGCTACAGCGATCTCCCTGCTTCACTCCTTTCCGGTATTTTTTTCCGCTTTATTGATGTGACGTGGACGTGACCTCTAACCCTAATTGGGGGACTTTGAAACCGATCAACTGGAACATAATACGTGCCCTGGTAGCACTGAGGTGTCGTTTTAGCCAGAAACGGAGCTCCAAAGTCGCACTGAATTCCACAGGCTGTTTCTCCGGCACTGTAGATCTCGGAGTCGTGGGGCTGGTGTCGTCTGAAAACTACTGCAGAGCTCCTGTTATAATTTGGCTTTTAGGAATTTGGTTAAGTGCAGACGGTTCCCGTTTTGGTAGTGGTGGATCAGGCCCTGATCACGCTTTGATCACAAAAGAATGTGATCACCTGACCAGTATTTTTCTTACTCTATGTACATGCCGCATGTAACGTGTGCCTGGCCACGCCCCCTTACTCTCCTTTCTCAGCCTAACTGCAGCCGACACCTCTCCCATGCCACGGGTCCTACTGCACTAGTTCGGGGTCACAACGGTGTTATATTGCACACAATCTCACAAACCTAATGTGTAGTTCCCTACTTCCTGTTCCCTACTTACTCCTCTTTACCCATGCCTCCTGTTCTATACACACCCCTGCAGTGCATTGTGCATTACAAGTTCTCGTTCTCTCTCTCTCTCTCTCTCTCTCTGTGTTTGTGTGTGTGTGTGTGTGTGTGTGTGTGTGTGTGTGTGTGTGTGTGTGTGTGTGTGTGTGTGTGCGTGTGTGTGTGCGTGTGTGTGTGCTCGCATGC
The DNA here is from genome assembly GCF_001660625.3 of Ictalurus punctatus. Classification (NCBI taxonomy): domain Eukaryota; kingdom Metazoa; phylum Chordata; class Actinopteri; order Siluriformes; family Ictaluridae; genus Ictalurus; species Ictalurus punctatus. The sequence continues at coordinate 20,709,772 of NC_030437.2, read as the reverse complement.
ATGTGTAGCTGACTTCTCTGAAGCGCCCTCTGGTGGTCATTCATGACCTGTTTGACAAATCCATCATGGACATCACCTGGTGAGAATCTCTATTATTTTTTTTTTTCTCCCCCCCCCACCCTTCCCTTCTCCCTGTGTGTAATGTGTGTGTGTGTGTGTGTGTGTGTGTGTGTGTGTGTGTGTGTGTGTAGGACATTGAATGGTTTGGGGTTGTTGGTGTGTTCGATGGATGGCACTGTGGCCTTTCTAGATTTCTCTCAGGATGAACTTGGAGATCCACTCAATGAAGAGGAGAAGGTATAACCACACACACACACACACACACACACACACACACACACACAGAGGGTTCATTTCAAGACCCCTGACCACTGTTTTTTTTTTTCCAGAATGCTATTCACCAGAAGATGTACGGCAAGAGCTTGGCCATCACCATGGAAACGCTCTCCTCCACCATCATCGAGAACCCCGAGATGCTGAAGTACCAGCAGGACACCCGAACCCCCAGTGGAACCCTGGGGTCCAGCACAGAAACCCCGCTCCCTAAACTGAGCAGTGTGGTGAACGGCGAATCACTGGAGGACATCAGGAAGGTACCTACATGTACACATGCTACATACAAACTATATACTTGATACACACACACTTTATATATATATATATATATATATATATATATATATATATATATATATATATATATATATATATATATATATATATATTATACACAAACATACACACATGGTACCAGTAAAGCAGTTATCACTTGAAAAAGATGGGGAGGGGCTTATGTATGTTTTGAGAATGGGCGTGGCACGTGTGCACTGATGTAATAATGCACACAATGCTGTCATTGTGACACTTTAAGGGCATGTTTGTGTTTGTAAATTAACAGACATTGCCATGGTCACATTACTGTAGCTAACAGTCTGTGTGTAACTAGAGTTAGTTAATTAGTTAATGTTTTTACTGAATTTTATTTTATTTTCTTACCGTTTTCAAGTGCTGTATAAATGTCATTTAGGTTTTTTATTATTTTTTGTAGTATTATTATAGTATAGTATTAATAGTAATGTTTAAATTTTAGTGGAGACTCAAGCATGTGTTTAATGCTGAAGTTTAACTGAAGATGACTTAAAACTGTTCCAGAACCTGCTGAAGAAACAGGTGGAGACGAGAACCGCAGACGGGCGGAGGAGAATCACTCCACTGTGTATCGCACAACTGGACACTGGGTAACACACACACACACACCCCTGCAAAACACCTTGAGGGGGCTGTGTTTCAGGTGGTAGAGCGGGTTGTCCACTAATCGTAGGGTTGGCAGGTCGGTCCCTGGCCCACATGCCAAAGTGTGCATGGGCAAGACACTGAACCCCAAGTTGCTCGCAATGGCCCGCACCTCCATAACCACATGGCCAGGACTGAGAGGCTAAGGAGGATATTCTTCTCCCAAGCCATCAGAATCCTGAACTACTGATGACCAGCCTCCCCTCAACACACTAACACACACTATATAACCAAAGGTTTGTGGATAAATAATAGAATTTCAGACTGCATAAAATTACGCCACCATACAGTTAAACATGGACCATGTCAACATTTTAAAATGTATAAGTAGCAGCACCTTCACCATACACTATATAGCCAAATGTTTGTGGACACCTGACCATCACGCCCATATGAACGTCCCATTCAAGATTTAGTCCCCTTTGTTGTTATAATGGGGAAAGTGGTAGTTCAAATGCCAGCGCTGCCCCTGCTGGAGCCTTGAGCAAAGCCCTAAACCCTCAGCTGCTGAAACAGCCGTAGCATTGAGACAAGTGTAAGTCACTCTGGATAAGGGTCTGCCAAATTCCCTAAATGTAAATAATCTCCACTCTTCATTGGAGATCATTAGTGAGGTCAGGCACTGATTTTGTGTGAGGAGTTGGTGTTCCAGTTCATCTCAAAGGTGTTCAGTGGGGTTGAGGTCAGAGCCCAAACCCTGAAAAAATGGCCTCAGACCATTATATACCACTATGTATTCCCACAGTTAATGTTCTCCTGATATCTACCAAACCCAGATTCGTCCATCAGACTGCCATGAAACCTATCGATGAAGCGCCTGGTGCACCCTGCAGTGAGCAACAGGGGATAGGCCATTTTTACACGCTTCAGCACTCTGTGTCTCGCGCTGAGTTTGCAGGGTCTACTGCTATGTGGCTGCACTGTTGTTGCTCTTAGATGCTTCCATTTCACAATAATAGCACTTACAGTTGCCAGGAGCAGAGCTAGCAGGGCAGAAATGTCACATTTCATAAGCATGATCTGTCAAAAATGGCATCCTATGGCAGTGCCTTTTTAAGACCTGGAATCAGTAATTAGCAGGACTGTCCACATACTTTTGGCCATATAGTGTATATTTGTATATGTAGTTTTTGTATGTAATGTATTTTATTTCATTTAAATATTTTTTTTCTCTATGCTCATGTGTGATGTCTTGCACTCCCCCTTACCCTAAACCCCTGTACTGCTACACCCGTCGTTATATTGTCTGTACAGTTGTACCAGCTATGAATGTGCATGTGACAAATAAACCAGTGATCTGAACACCCACAATACACAAACACACCGAATAAATATAATGAGGGAATTAAACTGTCTTCAACTGGTTAAGGTGTGTGTGTGTGTGTGTGTGTATACAGGGACTTCTCCCCCGCTCTGTTTAACAGTGTACCCATCCTGCCCGGCTCGTCGGTCACTCAGTTGTCATCCGACTCGAACACTTCGCTCAGTCTGAGAGTCGCACATGACCCACCGGCTCCGTCCCAAACCAAACCCACTCAGGAAGCAGCGGCCTTGTCCCAATCCAAGAGCACCGCTGACAACAAGGACAGGTTTGTGCTCCTGACCTGCTACATTAAAGACCCAATAATGTGTTCCATCCTCCCATGGTAATATTCTGGTTTCCTGTTAATTGTAATCTGTCTCACTTCCGGTCTCTCTCTCTCTCTCTCTCTCTCTGGTCATCCTTCAGCTCTAACCCACTGAAGTCTCCTCTGCTGCTCACTGCAGCCTCCAAGATTGAGCCGATGAGGGCCCTGGACTCGCGCTTCACTGAGAGGTCAAAGGTCACACCGGGGGTCAGCAGTTCACCTGCCGGTGTAAGCACTGCACCTGTAGAAAGGTAACGATATTCCTGCTCTTTTATCTTTATAAAGGTGCTCTAATGTGTTTTTCATTTCGCGTGTGTCAGGAAAGTGTGTGTGTGTGTGTGTGTGTGCGCGTGTGTTAAGGCTGAGAAATGTGGCCTTCAAATTTGAATATTTAGATTTCTTTGCAATAAAATTCTGTATTTAGTTCACTTTTTGTTGCTTGTGATCCACATTCTACTCACTTCAGAAAATATAAAGAGGAAATAAAGTGAAACTCTGAATGTGTCACCATGTCCCAGTGTTATCAGGGTGTGAGCACTGCTGCTACGATACTTGTCTAAAATCCACCCATCAGACAACAGCAAACTCGTGGCACAGCTACAGATACGGTAGCGATGATGGAGAAACGTGGAGGAAACAGCTCCTCCAGCTCACTGTGGAGAACATGTGTGTTTCCTGATTTCAGGATGGTTGATGACATGAGCAGAAGGTAGTGATGATGTTTAATCACAGCTCCATCGTTGGAGGATCTTCGCTGTATAATCTGACACGGAGTAACATGCTATCACACACTCTGTTCTAGAACTCACACACACTTTATTCTACAGGATCTCCTCCAGCTCTTTATTCTACAGGATCTCCTCCAGCTCTTTATTCTACAGGATCTCCTCCAGCGTCATGAGGAACCGTCTGCAAACACACTGCTGAAATCACATCGAGTGAAACCATTCTCTCTCTCTCTCTCTCTGTCTCTCTCTCTCTGTCTCTCTCTCTTGCTCTCTTTCTCTCTTTCCCTCTCTCTTTCCCTCTCTCTTCCTTCTCTCTCTCTCTCTCTCTGCAGGTTGAAGGATGGCAGCTGTGGAAGGACTGAAGGACAGAAGGACTTTAAGCCTAGAGAAGACTCGAGCAGTGACAGTGAGGATAAGGTGGTGCAGAAGGCAGCGCCTCCTCTGGCCAAGCGCAGGAACGACATGGACGGAGCAGAAGTGGTGGAGAAACGGAAAAAGGGACGACCCAGGAAGGACACCAAGATGATGATGAGTGTACCCCAGTTGTACACACAGGTACATGCAGCCGTGTAAACACACACACACCGACGCATGATTTTTAAATAATATATTTATATCCCCACAGTAATAGATGATAATATATAAATAAGAAATTTAGAGAGCAGAAATGACACCATCATACAGTAAAAAATGTAATGCATCAAGATTATCAAGGGTACAAATAGCAGCACCTTCGCCATACCCTAAATGGCCAAAAGTATGTGCACCCCTGTCCATCACACCAATATGTCCTAGATTTATTCCAATTTGCTGTTATAACGTGTTCCAATAGATTTTTGGGCGTGTTTGTGGGGATTAGTGATCATTCAGCTACAAGAGCATTACTTAACGATGTGGTTTGAACTGGATCTGGCAGTGCAGTCGTGGGTCAGTAGCGTGGACATCAGCAGGCTGCACACAGCCCTGGATGATACAGATTTTCAGCAAATTTTCAGGAAAATTGTGTTGAATGCTGAAATGCAGTCTATGAACAGCATTCTGATGTCTGTATACTTCTTGTCAAGGTGGGTTACTGCAAGATGAACAACATGCGAGAGTGCACTCTCTGTGGAACGGTTTGGGTTTGACGGAGTCTTGTTGTCCATGATTCCCTAGATACCTTGCGACCTTGCGCCACACATCTCTGGTGGTTTTAATGTGGCTGTTGAGTTACTTTTTGTGGCTGTGTTTTCACAGCCTGATACCGCAGGAAGTCCTTAGCATTCTGAGTGCTGCTTCATCTCTTGCTCTCGGGTTTTCAGCAGTTTGTGGACCTCAGCTATAAACCATAGCTTCTGTTTGGCATGTGTGGTGATGGTTTTTGTGACATCGTCAAGGCACTTGTTGATGCAGTCAGTCACTGTAGCTGCATCTTCATTTATACTGGTGAGATGACCTTTTGGAGGCTGCTTCTGAAGCTGAAGATACTCCATTCTGTTCAATCAAAGCAATCCTGGAGTGCAGAGGTACTGCTGTCTGATCTGTTTTGTGTCTGGGTTTAGCTTGGTTGTGGAGACATGCGTAAGCTGCTGTTAGCAAGACTGAAACATGGCCTGAGAGTCTGAGGTGGGGGAGGGTGTGACTTTGAGAGTTTGTGTGAAGTAAGTCCGGTGTGTTTCAGAGCGGAGACTGAACAGTATTTCAGCAAGCTGTTTAACTCTCCTTTTTGGACAAGAACCCAATGACCAGCCTGTAGACATGACCCAGGATGATGTGTATGAAGGACAGAAGTATGCAGCTACAGCCAGGTTCTGAGATGTTATTCAGGACTGGTAATAAACTTGGTCATAAAGGCTTCCTTGAGGTTATAGCAAAAGGTGCAGCCTACCTCTACAATGAACACCTGTCTGGACTGTTCAATTACATCAACAGCAACACCTGGCTTAAACATGCAAACGTTAATGAACCATTGATACACAGGTGGAACATGGGCGGTGTGACACACAAATGATTGTACATTCTCACAGAGGGAGGTTAATGGATCAATATATCTTTTGTTGGAAGTATGTGTAAGGGGTGTGTGTGTGTGTGTGTGTGGGTGTGTTTTAGACTCCAGTCCCAATGGAGAAGGAGACATTACGAGTATCAGCTCCTGTAGCAGCAATTCAACTCCATACACCTGCAGTACAGAAATCATTCAGCACACAGGTAACACACACTCACACACACACTGGAGATAGTTACATGTGTGTAAGTGTCTCAATCTGTCCTACATTATGTATAGGTGGGCTCAGACCCCATTGTGTATCTGGAGGTGGACAACGAGTTGTGTGTGGTTGCTGGTTCTTGTATCAGTCAGCTCCGCTTCAGAACTAACGGCCGGGAGTGGAACTTGGTTCTGACCAGCCGCATTGTCGTGGCAACAGCCAGCAGGTACGCGCGCACACACACACACACACACACACACACACACACACACACACACTTCTGCTATTATTTGTGATGTTTTAACACTTAACATGTTCTCGTCCTCTGTCTCTGTAGCGACGTGGTTGCCGTGGTGTGTGAGGACCGGACCCTCTCCGTATTCTCTGCGTGTGGGCGGAGACTTGTCCCACCAATTATGCTCTCTGCACCAATCACAGCTCTGCACTGCTCCGCCCACTTTGTGATGGCACTGACTGCATCAGCCACACTGTCTGTCTGGTACTGGCTCTGCCTACTTTTGCATGACATCACAGCACTGATATTAACATTAATGAGTGTGGTTGGGACTGATGGGATGTGTCCTAAACACTTTTAAAGTGTGTGATAAGACAAGCACTAATAAAATCACACTCCAAGTTAAGTGTTGCTAGAACAGTGTGTGTAATTGAGACGGAGCTTTAAAATGACCAACATTCTAGTGACAACACCAAGTAGTCAATATCTTGAGCATTTGGATGGAGCCTTAATGTTTTTTGCAAATATTTGTTTTTATACTTACAATAAAGTGTGTGTGTGTGTGTGTGTGTGTGTGTGTGTGTGTGTGTGTGTGTGTGTGTGTTTTTTTTTTTTTTCCAGGGATGTTCAGAAGCAAGTAGCGCTGGTCAAAAATGAATCTCTGAACTGTCTTTTATCAGGTGAACTCCTTCACATATAGGACAATTCTGACCCCTTTCTCTTTCTCACCTTCCTGTCTGTCTCTAACTGTATCTGTCTCATGGTCTTTGCATCTGCCTAACACTCATCTGTCTCTCTGTCTCCCAGGTTCTGATACAGTAATGTCCTCCATGTTAACAGAACATGGTGTTCCTGTAGTAACTCTGTCTAACGGCCGGTCTTACTGCTTCAGCTCTGCTATGGAGACGTGGTGAGAGACATGCACACAGTGACTTGCTGGAGACAGAGCTGTTGTATATTTATACACATTATATACACTCACTCACCGTCCACTTTATTAGGAACACATGTACACCTGAATGCAGTTATCAAATCAGCCAATCATGTGGCAGCAGCACAACACACAAACTCCTGCAGATACAGGTCAAGAGCTTCAGTTAATGTTCACATCAAACATCAGAATGAAGAAAAAGTCTGATCTCTAAGGTGTGACTTTAACCGTGCTTGTTGGTTCCAGATAGGCTGGTGTAAGTATTTCAGAAACTGTTGATTTCCTGAGATTTTCACACACAGCAGTCTCTAGAGTTTACACAGAATGGTGCGAAAAACAAAAAAACTTTTCCTGATTGGCTGATTTGGTAACTGGATGCAGGTGTACAGGTGTTCCTAATAAAGTGGACTGTGTGCGTGTGTGTGTGTGTCTCTGTGTCTCACTCATTCTCTGTCTATATGTCAGGAATCTGATCGTGGATAAGCAGGACTCTCTGGTACAGTGTGCCGATTTCAGTAGTTGTGTTAGTTCCAATGATGCACTGGGCTGCACCGGACCTCTCGCCACCACTCAGGGACGGAACCTGAGGTACGAGCATTCTGATCGACCAGCGATCTGCTGACGAGCTCTGTGATTGGACGGTTTATGTTACCCTCTTCTAACCCGGCTGTATGTCTCTGTTTATCTGTGTCTCTCAGTGCGGGACGGTTAGCGTCTCGTCTCTTGTCCACGCCGCATCACGTTCAGCAGGTGATGACTCTGTCCTTCCTGGAGAATCAGCTCTCCTCCGCTTTCATCCTCCACTCCGCTAATGAGTACAGACACTGGCTGCTCATCTACGCCCGCTTCCTTGTTAACGAGGGTGAGGAACGAAGGATGGAGGGAGGGATTCTGGGAGATTCTCTGAGAAAGACAGAGATGATGGAGAATGATGGAAGAGGGATGATTGGAGGGAAATAATGACAGATGTTGATAAAGAGGGGTGAATGTATGGTGGAGAGAGGATAAAGGAAATGTGGAGGATGAACAGATGATTATGTAGGGAGGATACAGGAAAGTCTGGGAGAGGGATGAGGGACAGATGAAGGGAAGAGTTTGAATATAGAAACAGTATAGAAGGATGGCAGGAGGGATGATGGCGTGATGGAGAGATAATAAATGCACAACATGTCAACAAGAAGTCTTTATCTGTCTGTCTGCAGGTTATGAGCAGCGGTTGAGGGAACTCTGTAAGGATTTACTGGGGCCAGTGCATAAATCCAGCAGCAGTGCATGGGAGTCCACAGTGCTGGTAAGTTTATTAGAGGAAGAGAAACGGCGCCACCGTGTGGTTAAAGACAAGAATAGTTCTCCTGTAAGGACATGAAGTTCTAAATAAAATCTAAATACAGTCAGGTCCATAAATATTTGGATAGTGACAAACTTATCATTTTATGTCAGTCACAGTGTACTGGAGATTACATTAAACAGTGAACATGAGTCCAGACTTTAAGCTTTAATTTAACAGAATTTACATCCAAATCAGATGCAGGAATTACAGCACTTTCATTTATGGTCCCCCATTTTTTAAGGGACGATAATAATCACATGTTAAATGTCATAACGTGTTATATCACTTAACACACACAGGAGACCATCTCCTATCATAACGTGTGTGTGTGTGTGTGTGTGTGTGTGTGTGTTCAGGGTTTGAGGAAGAGAGATCTGCTGATGGACGTGCTGCCCGTGGTGGGACAGAATCTGCGATTTCAGCGTCTCTTCACTGAGTATCAGGACCAACTGGATCTACTCCGCCCCAAATAGCACTGTACCTGTGGCCCCACCCACTCTGCATTGTCCCGCCTCTCTAATTAGTGACGGTCTGAGTGTGAAGGGATGAACTCTATAGGAGTAGCAGAGCTGTCTCACCCACTCTGTCTCTTTCTGTATCTTAATTGTAGCCTGAATGTGGAAAGACTGGTGTCTGAGACAGAGGGTGAGACAGTGTGTTTGTGTACAGGACTGATGATGGACAGCTTGAAGCTCTGCTCTAACCCAGTTTTTGTATTGTACATGTTTGTAAACACTTTCTCTTTTTGTATAAAATGAATCAACAGACAAAAAAAATGAATTTAGAAAAAATAAACAGTTGATTAATTCTAGTGTGTGTGTGTGTGTGTGTGTGTGTGTGTGTGTGTGTGTGTGTGTGTGTGTGAGAGAGAGAGAGAGAGAGAGAGAGAGAAATCTATCAGGATTTTTCTGCACTGGTTAAAGTAGTAAATGACTGCATGCTGGCCTCTGCTCAGGTTTGTGTGTCCACGTGTTGCTCAAACTCAGTGTGTCTTTTGATATCGTAGATAAGAATCTTGTAGTTAGGGGAACGTCTATTCTATAGTCTTTAGTTCTGTGAATTACGACAGGATTTAAACCAGTCCAGCATGACCCCCTAAAAGCCCACCATGTTCTCCAGGTGCTCAAAAAAGATCCAGTGTCAAAAGTGGCACTGAGATCTAGTGAAAATACAGTAGCACAGTTACCAGTATTAACAATAAGCAGCAGATTGTCACGTTTAATAGCTTAGAATCTATACCCAGACTTTATTAAAACATTTCATCATGTTAGTACAGATAGGTCAGGAGTTAAGAATATTAAGTTAACACAGCTAGTTAGTAGAGTGTTTTTTTTTTTAGTGCTTGTTCAAGTGCTTAGTGAAAAGTGAGTCTTCAGTGTTGGTTTGAAGAAAGCCAGTTCCTCATGCAGAGGAAGTTTGTTCACCACCTGGGAGCAGGACAGAGAAGAGTCTTGGTGCATGTGTTCCTTTTGCCTCGAGGGATGGTGGGTGGTGTTGAGCCATGCCAAATAGGGAGCCTCTGTGGAAAGAGTGGGGTGTGATAAGTGCCTTAAGGTAAGTGGGTGCTGATTCATTTTAAATTTGTAGGTGAGCATCAGTGTTTTAAATCTGATGCTACATGAAGCCAGTAGAGAGAGCGGGTATAGAGGATACGACCTCGCTGAGAGAGAGAGCGGGAATAGAGGATACAACCTCGCTGAGAGAGAGAGTGGGAATAGAGGATGTGACCTCGCTGAGAGAGAGCGGGAATAGAGGATACGACCTCGCTGGGAGAGAGCGGGAATAGAGGATACGACCTCGCTGAGAGAGCGGGTAGAGCGGGAGAACAGAAGAGGACTGTTTTTTGTGGGACTCTAGTAGAGATTCTTTGTGGAGCAGATGTGGATCTTTTCCAAGTCAACTGATATGACCGACTCTACAGGTAAGAAACAAACCTTTGCCACACAGTGACTTTAATTACAAGTGTGGACTTACAGGAGAGTCTTGTGATTGATGTGACTTGATGTACTTGATATGTTAATGCAGTACACTATAATTTGATAAGGTAATCAGTGTTGTTTACATAAAGCCATTAAATAATTGCATCCTTTATAGTGTCATTCTTTTAAATGTGAAATGTTTGTTGATGTGCAATAATTAATCTACATTAACTACAGTAAAGACCCGATTCATGATCATTTGAAACATATATTTGCCAGTAAATTATGAGCTCCACCTCTATAAAGGTCACAATGTAGGTGTACATTCACTGACTGTAGCCCATCTGTTGCACTGTTCAAAGTATTGGCACCCCTCTACCCCTGCCTATTAGTGTACAGGGAGCACCAGTGATGCAGATATGATTTCGTGTATGTGTGTGAGAAGCATGTGCAAGTGGATCAACAGTGTTGAACTGACCACCTACACGGCGAACAGCAGGGCAGGAGTGTTGAAAGTGTAAGGCTGACAAAAGTTTCAGAACAGAAGGCTCTACAGTCAGTACATGTACACTACAAAGAGACCTGAATGGCCACTGATTTAAGGGCCGAGGTTTGTGACCATATACTATATGCAGTATATTCCACTGAACTTGTTAGAATAATTTCAAATAGCTTTTAATTAGTTGTTTTGAAACTGCAGCTGCAGACTTTGGTCTCCTGTCTCTCAGCACAAACAAATAAGTCCTGCCACTACAGGGACATTTGAATAATTTGAAATTCTTCTTGAAAGGGAAATGCAAATGCAAATCAGTTTGTTTTCAAAAGATTCCCTTCATCAATTTTACTGAGACTTACATATGATTAAATTGTTGACCTTTGGACTGATGTGAACAGGTCTGCTGCGATCACTCAGCCTACATGATCACTTTTATGCTGACGATACCCAAATCTACATTCACTCAAAATCTGGTGAAAACCTTGATGTTTGTTTTCTTTCTGAATGTATTTCTGAGATAAAAACATGGATGAATAATAATTTTCTGTGCCTGAACAGCGGGTTAACCGATGTTATGCTTATAGGCTCCCGTCAGCAAATTCTCAAAGCTGGTCCACTTTCTCTGTTTGTTGATGGCTCTGTTCTAGACACTCAAAGTAAAAGAACCTTGGAGTAATTTTTGATACCAGCCTCACATTTGATTCTTTTGTTCAGAACACTGTTAAAGCATCCTTTTTTCACCTCAGAAATATAGCTAGACTGTGCCCCATGCTGAACTTCTCTGTAGCTGAAAAGCTAATAAACTCATTTGTTGTCACTCGGTTGGATTACTGTTGCGCCGTTTTAGTCAGAGTTTCTAAATCCACACTCAATAAACTCCAATACGTACAAAAGTCTGCTGCCAGGATCCTGACTGGGATCAGGAAATGTGATTATATTACTCCTGTTCTGGAGTCCTTACACTGGCTCCCGGTCAGGTTCCGTGTCCATTTTAAGATCATGATGTTGACATACAAGGCATTACGTGGCTTGGCTCCTCAGTACTTATCTGCGTTATTAATTCCTTACACCCCAAATGTCAGACTGCGCTCCTCACAGCGTAATTTGTCAACTGTTCCACAAACATGCTTAAAATCGATGAGTGACAGGGGCTTTTTCTGTCTCTGCTCCCTCCCTGTGGAACTCTCTTCCTCCTGAACTCAGGGAAGCTCAGACCTTTGGCATTTTTAAAGCTCAACTCAAGACACACTTCTTTAAACTTGCAGACTACTTTTTTCTTCTTTTTATTATTATTATTATTATTATTATTATTATTGTTGTTCTTTTTAATTTTTATAATTTTTTTTTCTCTGTGTACTGCTTATTTTGTGTACAGCGCTTTGAGAAACTGCTTTAAAGGTGCTCTATAAAATAAAGTTTTTTATTATTATTACAATTGCTACGAACTGTTCTGTACTGAAGCTTCTGGGTATGAATTTCCTGCTTACACAACTGCACTATTTGATCATGTAGTATTAGCACATTTATAGAAGGGTGTATTTATTTATAATCACACTATCCGGTGTCACCCAGATGACGACGGGTTCCCTTCTGAGTCTGGTTTCTTTCTCATATCGTCTCAGGGAGTTTTTCCTCACCACCGTCGCCTCTGGCTGCTCATTAGAGATAAATTCATACACTTAGCATCTATATCCTGTCACATCTATATAATGTCCACTGTTAAACACACTCTCACAATTAAGTTCAGTTTTATTAGTGTAGTGTGAGTCAAATGAAAACCTTAAAGGTGCAACATAAATTAGAATTGACTTAAAAAAAAAAAAATTCTAGAGGAAGTCAGACTCTCGTTAAGTGCTGGGAGACTTGTATTGAATTATCGCTGTATTAAACCTCTTACGAAAGCACAAGTTGAGAAAGCATGCAAGTAAATCTCTGCATATGAGTTTGAAACTGCTGTTGGTTAGACATGCGCTAGAAATGTACAGCTACATTACAGGAACACTTATATATTACATATGTGATAGATTATAGCTCAAATATATTGTCAAATGTGCACTATGGGTCAAGTTCAACTTGTGTTTGTGAGAGACTGATTTTTTATTTTTTTTTAATCCCCAAACTGTACAGTAAAAATCATAATCCTGCTCTGGGTCAGACATGATTCTGAAATTGTTTATATTTCTTTAATGAAATTCTGTTTTTACCATCTGTTGACACCTATGACAAATTCATTGATTAATTAATTTAAAAAGGTCTATATTTAAAGCTTTGCAACAAAAAGTAAAGTTGATATCTACAGGCTCCTTCTCTTTAGCAGAGCAATCCTGAAAAAAAGAAGAAAAAAAAACTAAGTCTATCAGACTTGCAAAGACTTTTAGATCTTGCCTCACACTCTCAGGTCCCTCAAACCACATCACCCACACCATGTTATCAATGCTCTTTTAGATTTCCAAACTGTGAGCTAATTAGCGGCAGAGCCATCATAAGTGTTGCAGTATGAAAATTATAAAATTGCTGAGGCACCAAACATGTCTTAGCTGATTGACTACATTAGAGAAAATAATATGAATGAGATCTTTCACTGAAACGTTCCTTTAGTAATGACCTACACCTTTTGAACCCATCACTTTCACTAACATGTCTAACACACCACAGAAGTACGTAATCTCATGGTTAAAAGCTTAGAGGTCACATGTTGTGTTTGTTCTTGATGTTGTAGTATTTTCTTTCTCCTTGTGAAAGACCTCTCCATCTAATGTCTCTCTCCATTTCAGCGTGGTGTTGGCAATCCCATGATCGTTCATTTTCTGCTGGATCTGAAGAACAGATTAAGATTTTTATTGATAAATAATACAGGATAGACACTAATCTCAAGTGGGATGTGTAGAAATGCTACATAAAATCAGATCACAATTATAATACTGTCTGTGTGTGTGTGTGTGTGTGTCACAGCTTAATGAAGATTGAAAAACAGTTTAATTATGGAGGATGAGACTCACTTTTTGTAAGATGGCCAACAGCACTGCAGGATTATTCACGTCCTGATCGGATCGAACCTTCATCCTGATGATTTGTCGTTTTCTTGGATACGCAACTGCAGAAATGTGCACGTACACATACAATTAAAATTACTTTCTAAAAGCAAATGAAATTAGTCAAAATATGATACTTAATACAGCTTTAAATCACCTGCGTGACAGAAAAAAGGGAGAACATCTGAGCATGGAGAATTATAGCCTCTACTATTTCGTATATTAACACAGTTTTCATTCCCTTTGGGTTGATGCTGTGCCCAAACCATGAAGGTTGAGTTGTTCCCATCTGACCACATCCAGCTGTTTCTGAACAGGCCAAACCAATTAAAAGAATTGTTCTGAGGAATTGTGTTCATTATGATGGAGTTTTCAGTTGCGTCTCTTGAGCTGGTCAGGTCTGTGTGATATTGCCTACAGTAGCTCTGAGCAGCATTCCAGGTTAGAGGAGTAGAATAGTAAATGTACTTGCCAGTGCCCTTTTTTTGGTCTGTGAAAATAAAAAAAAAATATTGATTAACACTTCTTGAATTTTCAGATGTATTGGTATCTATATGGAAAAGGTAAAAAGTCAGCAGGATAAAATCCATTACATTTTTCTGTACTGGATTAATATGGACGGCTGAACCACAGAGTCTGTGTAAAGTCAGCAGTAGTGCTAAAAAGGTGTGGCTTATACTCTTTACTCTTTACTTACACTAATGTATTTTGTGACTTTTTTGGGAAAAGCCCCCAAATATTTTTGATCTTTATAACTGTGTTGAAAAGAATTGTGGGATTTTCAGACATTGGAAAATGGACACAGATTTCCACAGCACTGCACCAAATGGAAAAGTTTATGAAACTTTGTCACACCAAGGTTTATTGTTTCAAAAGGCAACCTTTTCTTCTGACAAAACATAAATGAAAAAGTAAATTCTTACTCACTGTCAAAGCACACAAAGCCAAATTGTTCCCCACATGATCGATCAAACCATCCCAGTGGATTGAAAGCACAGCACTCTTCATGTCCGTTTGCGTTGTTCGGCTCGTTGTATTCGCTATTCGGCGGATACGTATACCAGTCTGTCATATTTCCTAGTGACTGGTTTCCAAGTGACCAGCGCCAGGCACTAGTGTTAGTATATAATCCAATCCAAGCATAAGAAATGAACTTATGTGCCTGTGCTTCAGCTTTAATTTTGTCGAGGTCAGACCACCCTGCGATGGTAGCCAGGTCATCGTAGTTGGCTCTGCAGTAAGCCTGAGCGTCAGTCCATGTTTTCTCCTCCAGGATCAGAAAGTACTGACTGTTAACAGACTCGAGGCAGGGTACGAATCCTGTGGAGAAGATATTTTAAAAAACATTTTATACAGAACTATATCTGCGACAGGAAATGAAGTTCCTTCGGATAATTTTGCTATTTGATATTTTTTGGTGTGGACGATATTTTTTTCTAAAACGCCCTAAAGAGCCCAACTCTGCAACTATCTACCAGCAGTGGTGCAGTTCAGCTATATTCTAGATTCAATTTAATATTAAAGTTCCTGATGTTATAATTCATGCTAATAGATGTGTCCAGTATCATACAGTACGTCCACCACTGCAACTGAACAAAAGCTACCAAATGCCTCTTTTCTGTAAAACAGATGAAACGATCCATTACATCAGTATTTTAAACCACCGCTCACGCTGACTGCACAGGTTCATCAAGAATGTTCATTAAATTGTCAAGTACTTTTTCATTCAATCGACAAGAAAGTAGGCATTTTTTACGTGTTTAAATATTCTTTCTATGCACTAGGTGTCTGATAAACATTTTCTCTCACCTGTGAGAAATAGGAGTACGAACAGACGCTGCTTCATTGCTGTTGCGTCCTATAAAAAAAAAAAAAAAAAAAAATTCTGTATTCCCTCACCAGTCCTGATCAAAAAGTGGCTCCATTAAGACTTCGTAGTCTTAGGGTAGCAAGTGGTAGGAAAGAAGTGTACCTACAATGTGCAGAAGGAAAACGATCAGTGCAGTGGCTTTAATGTTTTTTCTGGTGTTTCCAGTAATCCAGCTGTACAATACCTGTACTAGTTGCAAAGCCTTATGTAGACAACTTGTCCTAATTTCCATACTTTCCTTTCAGGAATGACGAACGCTACTCAAAGTGGATGAAAATGAGCACTGATGACGTGTAGGTGGAATGGAAATTGAAGGGGGTCATCAGCCTGAACGGTTTCCATGGATACAGCTTCAACTGCTGCATCAGGACAGGTTTGTAAAGATGTAAAACTCTGCTGAGTTTTATTTTTATTTACTGCATCAGGACTCATACAAATCTAACACTGCATTGGATTAAAGCTCAAAGCAACATAAACTGTTTTTACATGTTCACGTTACAGCATTTCTGCTTCATTTCTGTTCTGTTTATTAATCTGTGAGTCAAACAAACAACAGCAAATGAAACGTTTTCTCCTGCTGGAGCTGATCAGTGCATATGAGAGAATCCTAACACTCTCAGTGTTCCTAAAGTTGGACACATGTTCATGACAGAGGCCTTATTATTGAAACTCATTATAGTATATGTGTAGGTGGTGCCATTTAAGCCAGAGTTCCCAAACATGCGGGCTTTTGATTTTGAAATGGGGTCATGAGAAAAACTCACAATCTACTCCCCTGTTTATTCACTTATTTACAAATTAATATTATGAATATTACTCAACTTTTTTGCTCTGAAGTTTTTGTGTGATACTATTTTGAAATATTACTGGGAGTCTCATTCAGACAAATTACAAATTAGATTTGGTTTGTATATTATGTAAACTACTAAAATTCACTAATTGGATGTGACAGGTCTAGATCAAAGGTCATCATCAAATATTATTATGCTGACAGGTCAAATGTCATCACCAACCGCCATTTTCTAATTAGCTGTTGTTAATGGCCATCACCAACCGTCATGTTCTTAACAGCTGTCGTTAGTGGTCATCATCTTCAATCCTAATTATGTTAGAGTTGTATATCAAAGATAATGTTCCATACATTTTGCTCTTATGGTCTGCACTTAGATCAAGCAACCATATTATGTTGAGAGAGTCACACCAAAGATAATATTACATATGGTCTACACTTATGTCATCACCAACCGTCATTTTCTTAACAGTTGTTGTGTAAATGAAATGATACTCACATTGAAATGTCCTTTGTATAGTAATTGTTCAGTTTACAGGTCTCTCTAACACAGTCTTAACTGTCTGAATTTGTCCTGGCATGTTAAATGGGTACAGGATTTGAAATTAGTAACTTGAAGTTATCAAGACAATTTCATTAAGTTACTACTTTCTTCTAGAACTCAGTTATAAATCTTTATGGTAGCACTACTTGTATGGTTTTCTGCTTGATAGATCGCTTTGCTTATGTTCTCTCATTGTAAGTCACTTTGGATAAAAGCGTCTGTTAAAAGAATAAATGTAAATGTACTACAACGTAAATTTTGTTTTAAATCAGTTCATGCAGAAATTATACACAATATTAAGTTGATGTAATTATCAACATTATTATGTCAACACAACTCATCAAAATAATGTTTACAACTTTAAACATTTAAATAATATTAAATATTTAATTTAATATTTATATTATTAATATTATTAATTTAATTTAATAATAATATTAAATAATATTAATATTTAAATAAATAAATAAATTAGAATTTTTATCTTGCAACCACACATTAAATTTAGATTGTGGGGGTTTGTGTTGTGTAACTCCGCTGTTAGAAAATACATGATGGTTCAGTGTGAACATAAATGAGCAGAATGTAAGTTTGTGAAATAAATGAAACTTTATTGATTACATTTTTGAGAAAATGGCGTGACTTTGTATAAAAATCTACCGAAATAAATACCCTAAAAACATTGATATGCCTGAAGAAATGTAAAAAAAATAAACAACAAAAAACAGTTTTTACATACCTTCTAAATGGGTCCCTTTAGGAGGTAAACGTTTTAGAGATGGTGTTTTATAAGAATCGCACGTATTACATGCCTTCTAAACATAATTCTTTAGGATGTAAAATGTTTAAAGTGTTGCTTAAAAGAATCGAGCGTTTTGTTTAAACTAGAAGACAAGTTTTTCGGGCGATGTCTTCTAGGCCTATACACACCGCCCTACACACCTGTTTCCCCGGCTGACAGTTCTGTAGATAGTGTACATTTTAAATTTATGAGCTCTGGTGACAGTGTCTGAAGTGTGTGTGTGTGTGTGTGTGCGTGTTAGAGGGAGATGGAGTCATGTGTTTCCTGGGGGTTTGCTGACCAGAATGCGTACAGTGTGTTTATGTTAATGAATTAAGGTACGAGTCGTGTGTTTCAGGGTTTTACGATCCCTCCCAATGTGTACATTTGTGGTTTAAGTGAATCTTTGTTTCTGAAATTACTTCTGTGGTAATTATCAGTTTGTGCAACTAATCTACCAGAAAATTTTAGACCTGGTGACTGAATGTGGTAGATGTATTAGAATTTTGGACATGTTATGCATGTGTAGCTCCCTATGTGTATGATCTATGTGTAATCCTTCTGTCAAGAAATGAACAGACTGAGGTTTGTGAAATAATTTAACTATTTATTGGCTACGTTGTTGAGAAAAACACTGTGATGTGTAAAACATTTCTACAGTCATTTCTCTTTTACTGAAACATTTCTCTTTTACTGAAATAAAGACCAAAACCATCGGTGTTTTTCGTTGTGGAGACTGAAGTGACAATATGTCTGAAGAAAAGGAAAATATGTATTACATAGCCTACCTTCTAACCAGGGTACTTTAAGGGTGAAAACACTTTTTAAAAGATGGTGTTTTAAATAATCCTGCATTTTGTTTAAACTATAAACAAGATTTTGGAAAATGGTCCACTAACGAGGATACTTTCACAGAACTGTCGCTAAATACATAAGCTTTTGTCTATGCGTTGACATCCCATGTCCCCACTGGCTGACAGTCAAGTCGTGTAAATTTATGACCTCTTTTGACCGTGTGTGTGTGTGAGAGAGAGAGAGACAGAGACAGGTCTTCTTTTGGGGGTTTTGCTGACCAGAATGCTTACAAACGTGTTTTGTTAATGAATTAAGGAGAGAGTCGTGTGTCTCAGTGTTTAAATAATGGTTAAGACGTTGTAGTTAAAACACAGAAGAAACTCTGCAACTTTCTGTTACAGTGGCTGCTCCGAGAAATCCTAATACCCCTAGAGGAATGCTGTGTATTCACCAACAAGAGGACCTGTTGAAATGAGAGTGGACCTGACTTCTGCTCCAAGAAAAAAACCCCCAAGATGTTAGTTTGACAATTCCTTCATGAACATATTGTAAAGACGTTGTTGTTTAACCCTGAGCAGGGCAAAAACAACTCTGAAGATTGTATCTTAAGTCCGAGGGTTTATTTAGGAGGTAGAAAAACATCTAAAGATGATGTTTTAAAAGAGACGGGTGTTTCGTCCATAATGGTAAAAAAGAAAAATGTGAAATAAATGGGTGGAGACACACTGAGTACATTTCTGTTCCACAGTCTATAAGGATCCCCAAACTTCATGTAGTGTGAAAAATGTACACACCCTCCGTGACTACATTAGTTAAGGTTTAAACATTTTTATTTTGTGATGGCAGCAAGACAAAACGGTTGTGCATTCGGTACCTGGTGATTTTAGAATCCGGCCCCAACTGTCAAATATGTTTTGTGTATGGCTTCGTCAGGCAAAGAGCACGATGGTATGGAAAGAGTATACAAGAGTAATTGGGGTGATCTAATGCTTAGGAGTTCTAGGTCAACTTGGGAACGTATCAACATGGTCCTCAGAAAGGACTAAGGCAGGGGTTCCCAAACCCCCCAAATGGCATTAACATTTGACTGAGGCCCCCCTTTTGCATAATGTCTTTAAAACACATTAAAAATACAGACTTCTGAATATGTCCCCCTTTTTTTTTTATTAATAATTACATCTTGCATCTTTAAATTACATTACATTAGGAATTGATTGTGTGTGTGTGTGTGTGTGTGTGTGTGTGTGGTTGTCTGAGAGTGAGAATTTATTTTTCACACCAAATTGTTGAGGCCCCCTGGGCGCCCGTACGTATATATAATACGTATAAGGTACGTATATATAATATAGATTAGATCACCAGTATGTCTTTACCAACTCCTGATCTGGAGTCAAAATTATTACGTTTTTATTTCCTTGTATTGGTTTATTACAGTGAGCAGTCATATACACTATAAGACAAAGGTATAGAAGCAGGCGAGTTATTTGTGAAGGTTTGGGGGGGGGGGGGGATGGGGGGGGACAGTTGAGGCATATTTCCAACAGAACAGAATGTTAGACATATAGTTTAAACAAAAAAATTATGTGAAATATTTTCCCTAGGCATTGCACCTCAATTTAAAATGAACACTCACATGCAGATACAGAAGGTATGATATGAAAAGATAATTTCTCTAACTCAGTGTAGTTTGTTGGTTGAAATTAATTTCAACTTGAATTTAAAATTTGTCATAACTTCATTAGAAGTTGTCATGTTTTTTTAGCCTAAACATTTGTTTTTAGAGTGTGCATGTATATACGTGTAGAATGCACTTGAATGTATTGATCTATGTGAAAGAACGTGTGTGTTTGCGTTTGTGTCTGTGTGTGTCTGTGTGTGTATGTGTGTGTGTGGGGGAATGTAACAGATTACAACAAACATTTATTATATAAACCATTATCCATTTTTAACAACTGTTAAGAAAATGACGGTTGGTGATGACATAAGTCATATGACATAAGACCATACGTAATATTATCTTTGGTGTGATTCTCTCAACATAATATGATTGCTTGATCTAAGTGCAGACCATAACTACAAAATGTATGGAACATCTATGGTGATGGCCATTAACGACAGCTAATTAGAAAATGACGGTTGGTGATGACATTTGACCTGTCAGCATAATTAGATTTGATGATGACCTTTGACCTAGACCTGTCACATCCAATTAGTGAATTTTAGTAGCTTACATAATATTCAAACCAAATCTCTCTCTAGTGTACATGATATTTTAGTGTTTTGGCCATTATGACATCAGTGCTAGTGTAGGAGTTCAGCAAAAACACACCTCCTGATTTAGTGTAAGAAATACAAGCTCTCCTCATTAGACTTGGGATTTGTTTGCTTTATATTAAGCACTAAACTGATTATGATTCTGGGGTCTAAGTGTTTTCATTTTGTGAGATCAGAACACTATTTGTTGGTACCTGGAATAGTGAAGGCTGGGGGAAGAGCTTTCTCTTTCAAAGCCCCACAGCTTTCTCTTACAAAGCCCCAAAAACATATTTGTTTATTCAAACTTACCATGAATAGACTTTCTTTTACGCAAAGCACAGTCTTACCTGACAATCTCTTCCTCTCTCCTTCTGTTGAGACACACATGATTTTAAGGAAATGCTAGTGGTCCTGATCCTTTCTGCTCTTGGGTCCTGCCTGATCCGTTCGTATGACCTACCTCTGGATGGAGCTCTCATCTACTCCAATTCCACATGGACATTCTAACTGTGGTTGCTGGGACTATGGTTGCTTCTAAGGCCCCGGGACTGCAATTACTCTGCAATTCTCTCTCTCCCTCTCCCTCTCTCTCTGTCAGTCTCTCTCTCCCTCTCTCTGTCAGTCTCCCTACCCCTCTCTCTCTGTCAGTCTCTCTCTCCCTCTCTCTCTGTCAGTCTCTCTCTCTCCCTGTCAGTCTCTCTCTCCCTCTCTCTCTGTCAGTCTCTCTCTCTCTCCCTGTCAGTCTCTCTCTCTCTCTCACTGTCAGTCTCTCTCTCCCTCTCTCTCTGTCAGTCTCTCTCTCTCTCCCTGTCAGTCTCTCTCTCCCTCTCTCTCTGTTAGTCTCTCTCTCCCTCTCTCTCTCTGTCAGTCTCCCTCTCTCTCTCTTTCTCTCTCTTTCTGTTGAGCTGCACATGGTACTCCTGAGATGCCAGTGATCCTGACCCCTTCTACTCTTCAGACCTCCCTGTTGGAAGTCACATGCTGCTGCTGTGGATGTCCCCACATGGTGCAGACTAAAGATCACTGAGATTACTGAGGACGGTTCCACTTAAACACCATGAAGAAGCTTTGGACCTCAGTTCACATGAACAGTTATGCTATGATAGCTTTAACACTACAATCACCACAAACAGTTCTACACTCGAGTCTCCATCAGTGAACAGTGGAGTAGTTCAACAAAAGAGACTTCCTGTAGAAACTGTAATGAATTTCCTGTCACCCAGATGAGGACGGGTTTCCTTCTGAGTCTGGTTTCTCTCAAGGTTTCTTCCTCATATTGTTTCAGGGAATTTTTCCTCACCACCGTCGCCTCTGGCAGCTTATTAGGGATAAATTAATACATTTAAAATCTATATCCTGAACTTATATATTTCTGTAAAGCTGCTCTGGGACAATGTCCACTGTTAAAAATGCTATACAAATAAAACTGAATTGAATTGAATTGAGTGTCCATTACAGAGGTGATGTCTCCCCCTGCTGGTAGAACTCCTCAAACACATCCACAATTCACTTTCACCCTTTTATTAGAAATTCCTTAATAATAATTAATAAAAGTGTGTTTGTGTAAATAGTCCCAAGAAAGTAGATGTGCATTATTCTTCCTCTTCCAATGCTTTTTTGTATTTATAATGAACCAGACTTATATATAGAATAGAGTCCAAGATGTTTAAGATTAGAGTATTAACTTTAAGCAGGAAAATCTTTGGCTGGTCTGAGTGAAAAAATGGTGATGGAGGGAGATGCAGACACAATTATAATGTACTGGTGTTAATCATTACATATCACTCATTTGGTTAAAAGAAATCAGTTCCCACCATAATAATAATTTGCCATTGCATAATTATTTGATTGGAGCTGACATGTGTGCAATTAAAGTGTCATGTGATCTCTGAGACAATATGAGGAAGAAACCTTGAGTGGAACCAGACTCAAAAGGGAACCCGTTCTCATCTGGGTGACACCGGATAGTGCGATTATAAATCATTCCACTTCTAAAGTTAACTTGAATATGAGCATAATAGAGTTTTAACTTTAAGTCTCTTGTATCACAATGAAGTTATTAACTGTTCAATGATTGAGACTTGACTTGTTGACTTAAGCCCATACAAGGGAGAACATCCACAGCCATCCTCCAGGCTATCCACACAGGGCCATCCACAACATCCTCTGTCCTGAACACTAATTGGAAGGCTAGTCCATAACTACTGTAGCCTTCATTATTCAAGGTACCAACAAATAGTCTGCACCTTTTGATGGAAGTAAGCATTGTGGATCATAAAAGACCAAAAGTTCACTCAGGTACTGTGGCACGAGACCGTTCAGTGCTTTATAGGTCAATAATATTTTATAATCACTGTGAAATTTTACTATGCCAATGCAGTGTGGATAAGATCGGGGTGATGTGGTCGTATCTTCTGGTTCCTAGTTAGGACTCTAGCAGCTGCATTCTGGACTAACTGGAGCTTTTTTATGCTCCTACTGGAACATCCAGACAGTAAGGCATTACAATAATCCAACCTAGAGGTGACGAAAGCATGAACTAATATTTATGCATCATGTAAAGCAAGGTTTGTTGTCTTGCTGCATAACCCACTTTCTCTTGAGATTCAGTTCATGGACAGATGTCCTGATATTTTCCTTTAGAATTTGCTGGTATAATACAAATTCATTGTTCCATCAGTGATGGTAAGTCGTCCTGACTTGCAGCGAAACAGTCAGGCCCAAGCCATGATACTACCACCACCATGTTTCACAGATGGGATAAGGTTCTTATGATGGAATGCAGTGTTTTCCTTTCTCCAAACATAACGCTTTTCATTTAAACCAAAAAGTTCTATTTTAGTCTCATCCATCCACAAAACATTTTTCCATTAGACTTCTGTCTCGTCCACGTGATCTTTAGCAAATTGCAGAAGGGCAGCAAAGTTCTTTATAGACAGCAGTGGCTTTCTCCTTGCATCCCTGCCATGCACACCATTGTTGTTCAGTGTTCTCCTGATGGTGGACTCATGAACATTACCATTAACCAATGTGAGAGAGGCCTTTAATTGGTTAGAAGTTACCTTGGGTTCCTTTGTGACCTCGTGGACTATTACACGTCTTACTCTTGGAGAGATCTTTGTTGGTCTCTACTCCTGGGAAGGGGAACAATAGTGTTGAATTTCCTCCATTTATACATAATCTGTCTGACTGTGGATTGGTGGAGTCAACAACTCTTTTTCTTAGGTCCTCAGAAATCGTCTGGGTTATGCATGCAACGCACCCTCGTGCGTGATCGGTATCTGAAGCTTGTGTAAAATCATGCCTAATTTATAGGCCTGCCATAATCAGGTGACGTGGCAATTAAGCATGTCACGTGATATATATAAATGACACCTGCGCCGTCAGCCTCTATTATATGAAGTGAAGAGGCAATTCACAGGCATGCCCCAGTATGACAAAGCTACGCAACGTCTCGTTCGCTTCTCAGGGAACAGGGTTACACGCGTAAACTAGATGTTCCCTTTCAAAGGGAACTTCACGTTGCATTAGCTGAACGCTGCGGGAACGAGAATACCCACTCCATCATACTAAGGGTAAGGCCTGTTCAAAAAGACACAAGCCCGAGGGTCACTGCAAGACACTCGAGCCTGGGCCGGAATGTAAATGCAGGCTGTAAAATCTAATGAATGTGTGCGGCGTAGACCAGCCTGCCACAGCACACACATCCTGTAAGGATACCCCTTTGGACAAAGTCTTCGAGGAGGCGACCCCCCTAGTGGAATGTGTCCTTATGCCCAGAAGTGTAGCGAGACTGCGTGCCTCATAAGATATAGAGATAGCTTCCACTATCCAATTAGAGATGCTCTGTTTCAACACAGCATCACCTCTGCTGTCACCACCAAAGCCAACCAGCAGCTGCTGGAGCGGTGGACGTAAATACAGAGAGCCCTTACTGGACACAGTCTGTGCAATTTCTCTTGTTCCAGTATGAGGAACAGAGGAGGGCAGAAAGCCTGCAACACCACAGTCTGGCAGCAGATGTAGGCACTTTAGGAATATAATCTGGCCTAGGATACATGGAGGTCTTGGCTAATCTAGAGTTAAAGTCAAGGCAGGAAGGGGCAACAGAGAGCTTGTAGATCTTCTACTCGCTTGAGAGATGTCAGGGCCAGCAGAAGAGCTACCTTTAGAGTCTTCTCAGAGGCTGACACTAAGGGCTCAAATGGGGCCCCTGACAGACCTTCCAGGTCCACAGAAAGGTCCGAGGAAGGTATGCGTGGTCTGCAGATGTGCCTCAGCTGCCTGGCATCATGCATATCCCTCGAAGTTAGAGGATGTTGCCCCACAGAGGCTCCATCAATAGGGGCATGGCTGGCCAAAATGGCGGCCACATAGACCCTGATTGTAGGAGGAGCCAGCCCTGCTGAGAAACGTCCTTATAAGAACTCCAGGACTGTAGCTATTGCGCAGTTTGCTGGGTCTAACTGATGTTCCTCATACCACGAGACAAAAAGTTGCCACTTGAGCACATACAATTTCGTCGTGGATGCCGTTCTAGCATTCTACATGGTCTCTACAACCTCAGTTGTGAGACCAGAATCCATGAGCTGGTGCCTCTCAGGGGCCAGACTCACAGTTTCCATAGTTCCGGCCGAGGGTGATAAATCAGCCCTCCGGCATAAGACAGTAGATCCCTGTTGATGGGAATCTCCAAAGGAGTGCCGCCTAGCAGGGATGTTGTCTCTGAGAACCATATTCGAGCTGGCCAATAAGGTGCTACTAGCAGCAGACATAGACCATCTTGGCAAACTCTCGTTAGAACTTGTGGGAGCAGAGCGATCGGGGGGAAAAGCATATAGATGTGACCTCGGCCACATGTGCACCATGGTGTCCAGCCCTAATGGTGCGGGAGGAGTGAACCACAGGGCGAACCACAGCGGGCAGTGTGTTGTCTCCTCGGAGGCAAACACATCCACTCCCGCTTGGCCAAACCTTGCCATATGTGGTGAGGTTGGGCCACTTGTGGATGGAGCCACCAATCCCTGGGCCTCAGCCCCTGCCTCAACAGGACGTCTGCCCCCACATTCCAGTTGCCCGGAATGTACATTGCAGTCACTGACAAAACTTTCCCTTTGCCCAAAGAAGAGTTAATTGTGCTTGCTTGAACAGGGGGCTCAAACATAATCCTCCCCGGTGGTTGATATATGAAACCACTGCTGGGTTGTCTATAATCACACAATGACCTCTTATTTGAAGAAGAAAGAATTTCAGTGCTAGAAATAAGGCCCGCATTTCTAGGCAGTTTATATGCCACTCCAGATGAGGGCCGCTATCTAAGACTGCGCCCCAGCCTGTGAGGGAGGTGTCTGACATTACCGTCTTGCACGAAGGAGACACCCCTAGAATGTGACCCAAGGCTAGAAACCGGGGACACTTCCAAATTCTCAGAGCATGTAGGCATCGCCGCATGACACCGATTACTATCAGAGATTTCATCCTCGGACGAAACCCCCGACCTTTCAGACACGACTGAAATGTTGTGGTCTCATGTGCAATAGGCCCAATGGTATGAAGTTGGCTGCTGCTGCCCTAAGGTCCAACAGTCTCTCATAGAGACTGGTGGGGATGCCAAGATCCACCTTTATCTTGCTCAATGTTGATAGGATTGACCCTATGCATGTTGGGGATGGAAACGCCCTCACCGTAGTAGAATCTATATAACCCCTAGAAAAGTTGTCCACTGCAGTGGAGAAAGCATACTTTTCTGAGGTTCAACCTGAGCCCCAAGCTCTTCATGTGGGCGAGAACAACATCTCAATGTTGAACCACCAGTTCCCTGGATCATGCTAGAATTAACCAGTTGTCCAGGCAGTTTAGTACACGGATGCTCTGGAGTCACAATCAAGCCAGAATGACATCCATGCATTTTGTGAAGGGAAGAACCCGATCTTGGTATGCGTTGCCTCCAACTCAAACCCCACGAACTTCCTGTGACTGGGCGATATTTCTATGTGGAAATATGCACCTTTTATATCTATCGTCACAAACCAGTCCTCAAACTGAATCTGTGGAATGATAAGTTTGGGCGTCAGAATCTTGAACCTGTATGTCCGAAGAGTACAGTTCAGATGACACGATCTAAGATTGGCCGCATACTCCTCTATTTTTTGCAGACCAGGAAATAACGGCTGTAAAAACCTCCCTCCCTCAGGGAAGGGGGTACATGTTCTATGGCCCCTTTGTCCAAGAGGGATCTTACTTCCTGTGCTAACGTTGGGCTCTGGTCTGTGTTGACTACTGAGTAGTGTTGACCTCTGAACCAGGAAGGGGGGGGGTCGAGCTCTAAACTGGACCCGGTAACCCTTTTCTACGGTAGACAGAACCCATGGAGACATATTTGGCAGTAGTATCCATGCTGCCAGATGGTCTTTTAGTGATGTTAACTTTTCCACATTAGGGTTAGGGTTAGCCCCAGGAAACATGGAGGCCGAGGATCTGTAGGATGAATGACACCCTGATGGCAATGCTCACTTACAGAGATAGGAGTTACAGAGATAGGATTTTGCTCGATTGCAACAAAAAGTGAGTGTCTTTTATTATTATTATTATTATTATTACTATTATTATCTTCATCATTTTGCTTTAAATGCCCTAAGGCCATAAGCTAAGCTAAGCTAATTGTTGCTTGGCTTTTGCCACAGATAGCAAAGGGCACACACTGCTTTTCCTTCATCTCGTAGGATATGATGCATATATACACTGGTGAGTTTAATATACAAATGCTCTCCCTCCAGAATGTTTAATTTCACCAGCGGGAAAACTGCTTTGTTGTCAAAAGTGGAAATCCAGTTGTGCCACCCATCTTACTATTGCAACCAGTAGTAGGAATGCCTAGTGGTGATTTCATAGTACATCGACTGGTGACTTGCAGCGATAAAATCACTGTATGTGAACGCACCTTAAGGCATCCAGACTTCCCCCTACAGAAACTACGCCGCTCTCACTCTCACTAACCCTCTGTAGAATCTGGGTGTGCACCTCTAATGCTGCAATATTCTCCACCAGAAAGAACCAATAACTAATATACATTCATCACAAATAAAGCTCTTACTAACAATGGAGGAAGAATGACTAAACATAAACATCCTGTACTCAACACAGTGAACAAGCTGAATGTTTGCCATGATGAATGTTTGATGTAACTGAGTCGAAGGATTGTGGAGATAATTTTAGGTAGATCCAGTGGAAATCCAGTTGTGGAACTGGAAAGTGGAAATCCAGTTGTGCCACCCATCTTACTATTGCAACCAGTAGTAGGAATGCCTAGTGGTGATTTCATAGTATATCGACTGGTGACTTGCAGCGATAAAATCACTGTATGTGAACGCACCTTAAGGCATCCAGACTTCCCCCTACAGAAACTACGCCGCTCTCACTCTCACTAACCCTCTGTAGAATCTGGGTGTGCACCTCTAATGCTGCAATATTCTCCACCAGAAAGAACCAATAACTAATATACATTCATCACAAATAAAGCTCTTACTAACAATGGAGGAAGAATGACTAAACATAAACATCCTGTACTCAACACAGTGAACAAGCTGAATGTTTGCCATGATGAATGTTTGATGTAACTGAGTCGAAGGATTGTGGAGATAATTTTAGGTAGATCCAACATAGATGATCTCTCCTTGCAAAGTGTACATTTGGGGAAAAGTGAAGAATACCATATGATAGTTAAACAGAAACACACTGTACACACGCTGTGACTGTTCTTAGATGTTAATGATAATGAGTCTTTAATCACAAACATTATAGCACAGAGAAATTATTTTCTTCGCATACCTAAGCATGTCAGGAAGTTGGGGTCTGAGCGCAGGGTCAGCAGCCATGATACAGCCCCTGGAGCAGAGAGGGTTAAGGGCCCTGCATACACCCACACACACCTACACATACCTGCACACACCTGCATACACCCACACACACCTACACACCCCCACACACACCTACACCCCCCCACACACACCTTCATACACCTACACACACTCACACACACCTACACACCTACACACACCCACACACCTACACACACCCACACACACCTACACCCCCCCCACACACACACACACACCTGCATACACCCCTACACACACCTATCCCCCCCCCGCACACCTACACACACACATACACACATCTACACCCACACACACACACATACACACACCCACACACCCCTACACACACCCCTATGGACACGACACAGAAACAATAATATCAAACAGCTGGTCATTAACGCTCTGTGTTTAGTTATAAATTCCTAAAGTCACGTTTCAATTCATTAATTTAAATATATTTTACATGCGTTCTGTAGTGCAGCGCGTTGTGTGAGTCAAACTGACATTGTCAATGAATGTTAATCAGAGAGTGTGTGTGTGTGTATGTGTGTATGTATGTGTGTGGGTGTGTGTTTAAATGCAATCATTCTGAATTATAGTTTGCATTGGATGAACTGCAGTTCACTGATGATCAGAAAAACTAAACATATACCCAGACAACACACACAAGCATCCCTCTGTTCTGTCCAGAGACTATATTTGATCTGTGTGTGTGTCTTTGTGTGACTGTGTGTGTGTGGAAATTATTTTAGTTCTATCTTTTAGAACATTACTGATTTATGAACACTATAATGATTCAATAAGTTGGGCGGCTGTGGCTCAGGTGGTAGAGCGGGTTGTCCACTAATCGCAGGGTTGGTGGTTCGATTCTCGGCCCACATGACTCCACATGCCAAAGTGTCCTTGGGCAAGACAATGAACCCCAAGTTGCTCCTGATGGCAGGCTAGCGCTTTGCACGGCAGCTCTGCTATTATTGGTGTGTGTGTAGGTGTGTGTGGGTATATGTGTGTGTGTTAATGTGAAACAGTTTAAAGCGCTTTGTAGAACCGCTAAGGTTAAAAAGTGCAGACCATTTACAATCATTTATATTGTATACAGCTGTTATTATTTCGCCTTAGCATTTATAATCATTTAACACACACACACACACACACACACACACACACACACACACAGATATGTTTATGTAACTCTCATGAAACACTCTGTCACGTTCATCACAGTGACCTTCAGCTTTCAGGTGCGGTGTATTCAAGAGCTAAGTGTCAATTAGCAGGCTCTGAAGGACAGTACACACACACACACACACACACACACACACACACACACACACACACACACAGCAAATTAAAAGGACACACTGATATAAGTGTCTGTGTACTGAGCCCTTCATTCACACACACTGAAGTGCTCTTAACTGTGAAACATCCCCCACTCTGTAGTACGTGTCTGCGTGTGTGTGTGAGTGTGTGTGTGAGTGTGTGTGTGTGTGTGTGTGTGTGTGTGTGTGTGTGTGTGTGTGTGTGCAATCACCTAAAGTGCTTTTTACTTCATAAAGCCTTTTAGATGTGGATTTAAAAGGCAGGGTCATTGTTCAGGGGGTGTGGCCTGGGGAATCAGATGCCTCAATGTGATTGGTCAGTTCTCAGTATAGCGCTTTTGTCCCTCTAAAAGGATTTACTTCAGGACACAAACAGGAACAAATAATGACAGACAGATAGAGAAAGACAGAGAGAGAGACAGATTGTTATCATTAAGACTAACATTAACTCTTCAGTTGACTGATGTTGGTCAATAATCTGTTATTTAAACTTCAGGAAAACTGTGTGTGTGTGTGTGTGTGTGTTTACATGTTTGCACAGTTACACATCAGTCCCAAATTTTAGTCACAGACAGCACTGAGTGCAAAAATTTACACACACATACTGATTCCTTTCTAAATGAATAGTTTTTCTTTGTGAGTAGAAGTTTTAGTGAATCAGGAGAATCGTGATCCGTAACTGTAAGGAGTTTAAAGCCCACTAGAGGGCAGAAAATTACCATTAAACACACTATGTATAAAACACATTACACTTAATAATACACTTCAGACCTAAACCTAACAGTGAAGTGTGTTTTTCCACACCACACCAGCTATGTGTGGCCCAATTCAACCTGGCATTACTATGCAACCTGGGTGATCGGACCGGAAGTGTTTGGCTCTGAGTACAGGTGTGAACGATGTGAATGCATTGTGTAACTGTAATTGTGAGTTGATCACTCAAACCACATTCAGAAGTTATTGTGAAGGTAAATGCGTCTCTATGCATCTCAGACAGCACCAAAGGGCCAAGAAATCGGCTGCTTCATTGCCCTCACTGGAAAATATGTAATCATATCAAGACTGTTTAGTAATCACACTGAAAGGTCCAACTTTCTGCCGATAGGTTAATGGATAAAGACGATGCTATAACTGCAGAGACGAAAGCGACTGCTTTTCATAGCTTTACTCGTCATCTCATCTCATTCTTTTATGTTTCATTAGTGGACCACACAACGTTTGAAATGTTTGAAACTGTACCTGTTTGTACAGGTGCACAAGATTGGATAAAATAAGTTGAGTGGAAGACCATGTGATTAAAACATTGAAATAGTCTGTAAAGGTGCAGAAATATAATTTATGGGACATTTCTGCTGGAAAATAAAAGCAGCGGAAGACTGACATAGTAAATGTGTGTGACGTTTCTCCAGCAAAAATGATATGAAGATAAAAATGATCCGATCTCTAGTGGTCACTGGGGATCGCATTCATAATGCCAGGTGGAGCCTGAGTGTTTGTGGTTGTTTGTGTATGTGTTTGTGTTTGAGTTGTTATCAGCTTTAAATGCACAAAAATACTGAACAAATTATGCTGTTTCCAAAAACACAAACACTCATAATTCTTTCAGTATTACTGCTGGCATGTGGAACAATGTAGCACCTTCAGCTAAACACCTCAACCCAGCCTCATCCTCACCCCGCCTCATCCTCAACCTAGCCTCATCCCCAACCTCAACCTCAACCCAACCTCATCCCCAACTCAACCTCAACCCAAACTCAATCCAGCCTCATCCCCAACCTCATCCCAAACTCAATCCAGCCTCATCCCCAAAATCATCCCAACCTCAACCCAACCTCATCCTCAACCTCAACCCAGCCTCATCCCCACCTCAACCCAACCTCATCCCAACCTAATTCCCCCACCTCAACCCAACCTTATCTCCACTCAACCTCAACCCAACCTCATCTCCAGCTTAACCTCATCCCCAACCTCATCCCAACCTCAACCCAGCCTCATCCCCACCTCAATCCAACCTTATCCCCAACCCAATGTCAATTCAGCCTCATCCCCGACCCATCCTCAACCCAACGTCATCCCCAACTCAACCTCAACCCAGCCTCAACCCAACCTCATCCTCAACCCCATCCCAGCCTCATCCCTAACCTCATCCTCATCCCAGCCTCATCCCCAACCTCACCCTCAACCCAACCTCATCCCAAACCTTATCCTCAACCTCATTCTCAACCTCATGCCTAACCTCATTCTCAACCTCATCCTCAATCTCAATCCTAAACTCATCCTTGACCTCAACCCATTCTCAACCTCTACCCAACCTCAACCCAAGCTTTGCCCAAACTTATGAACCTCATCCCAAACTACTCCTCATTCCCATCCCTAACCTCATTCCCATCCTCAATTTCATCCCCAACCGCATCCTCATTTTTATCCTTAACCCAAACTAATTCTCATCACAAAACTCATTCCAAAACTCATCCACTACCTTATTCTCAGGAAATGTTTCTATATGAATAATAAATACTAAAAATGGTTCAAATGTCACATATTTCTATCAGTACATTTGGTCCCCATAAAGAGATGTAAACATGCATCTGAAGTATTTGTGTACTTGCTTTATGTACTTTTTCTCAGAGTAAGTGAAATTATTCTGCAAAATCCTGAACACATTAACACCAGTCACAATGTGAGTTTTGTTTAACTGTATCTCAATTAACATACCCCATGCTGAATTAACACACACTTTACACACAAACACTTTACACACTGGTGACTTAAATGAACACTGTGTTAATTCCACATGGTGCGTTGGTAGCACAGCATTGGTGTTCAATTTCACACCTCATTTATTGTTAATAAGTACAAATAC
This sequence comes from Ictalurus punctatus, assembly GCF_001660625.3. Taxonomy (NCBI): domain Eukaryota; kingdom Metazoa; phylum Chordata; class Actinopteri; order Siluriformes; family Ictaluridae; genus Ictalurus; species Ictalurus punctatus. The sequence continues at coordinate 20,676,896 of NC_030437.2, read as the reverse complement.
CTGAACACTCAAACACCAGCTACTTTACATATTAAACATATCACAAATGTGCTTTATTCTGGCTTTGTTTTAGAGTAAAAATTGTAATAATTAGTGACATTTATACTCAAATATGTGGCAAGGGATCATCAGAACAAAAACTTGCACTGCCATTTAAACTCTTGGACACACCCCTTTCCTTTGGCAAGTTAAATATGAAAGAAAAATAAACTACAGGGAAATTTACATCTCAATCCCACACCCTAACTTCATCAAAGCATCACATAAAGAAAAGGAGGATGGCAATACTATTTAAAAACATTAAAAAAAACTAAGCAAATAGATTAACAATAACATAAAAAGTAAAAAACAAAACCATATTAAAACTTTTGGCACCCCTAATGTGGTGAAGGATCATGGGATTTTAAAATGGCTGATGTTTAACCATTTACCCATGCCCCTTTCCTGTTTTAAAAAAACAATCTGTATTACTAACAATGTTCTCCCTAATAGATGCTTTTAACACTGCTTTAGCTTTGCCTCTTTACATGACCCTGACCCTCTGCTGATGTCTGATTGTTCAGAATCACAGATAACAGACAGATTAGCGCTGTGAAATACACACCTCCTCTAAAGCCCATCTGGAAAAATCCTCGGGCTCGTGTGTTCATGATTTTACAAGTTGGTTTTAGTGAGTGCAATCATAAAGCCATTTCCTCCATTAGCATCCCACTGTTCAGCCCCAGCAGCAGAGTGTGTGTTCAAACACTCACATTACACCATCGCTGTGATTTAAGCCCAATGAGTGTGTGAGGGCTGATTTACTCAGAACCACTTAACTCTGTTTGTGTGTGCGTGTGTGTGTGTGTGTGTGTGTGTGTGTGTGTGTGTGTGTGTGTGTGTGTGTGTGTGCGTATGTGTGCGTATGTGTGTGTATGTGTGTATGTGTGTGTGTGTGTGTGTGTGTGTGTGTGTGTGTGTGTGTGTGTGTGTGTATGTGTGTGTGTTTAAATCCAAATGAACACTCTTTTGCAGTTTTTAATGTATTTTTACTCCTGAGTAATCTAACAGAACTCCAGCTCATTATGTGGCTGGATAGCGTATGAGGACTGAAAAGTGTGCAGTGAGTGTGTGAAGGTTCAGGAGCAGATCTGTGATGGCGTTCTTTAGTATGATTCAGGACTTTATTGCATTCATGACTTTAAACAGTGACCAGCTAGTATTCAGAGTCAAAGTTACATCAGTAACTTGCTGGCATTCAGATTCAGGTTACGTGGCTGCTTAAGTAGATTTTCTGAGATCCACATTCAGATGATTAACGTCACCTGCGTGGAGTTCACGCCTCTGAGGTTGCGAGATTTTTCTTGAGTAGGAGTAAAAAAGACAGGCTTTTTTAATCGTGTTTTTCTAGACCACCATCTTTAAACCCTCCCTTTTAAACCTGAAAATAACAGGATAGAAAATACAGACTGAAAAAAATCCGTTTGCGAGTGTTGAAATAAATCTAGCAGGAGTCTGGTACATCAGCGATACATCACTCCATGAATAGTGCTAGCTGTAACATCACATTAATCACTGAACAAAATGGCTTCCACACTCATCATTCAGCAGCACAGAGAATAGCACCTGATCCACGCACGCTCTTATTATACCTTTTATTTTTTATACTGTGCTCTGACAGTTACTCTTGTGCAACAAATTGATGAAGCCATGGTCATGACGTGACATTTTTATTTGTTGACTTAAAATAATGTCAGCATGTTAATTCGACGGGCTCTCTGTAAAGAAACCGTGTCCACAGTGTGAAGGATAATCTGACCCAGCACTCGTCTGCTACACTTACAGAGAAACTTCATTCATTTTATCCATAAAATTCACTGTTTGAAACAAGCAATGTTTCTTAAGATGCATCTTCTCTAATGTCCTCCATGTTATTTTAAAGGGATAATGATATTAATTATTAAATAGTATCATATTTATGTATTTAATATGGTCCTTAAAAATGTGTTCGATAGCGTGTTTGAGTGTATTTACAGCCAAAACATAAATGTCAGCATGACATATTTTCAGAATCAAGTGTGACTGAGACACGCCTCTGTTTTAGACTAACTCCGCCCCGTGTACATAACTCTCACATAGCTGAAATCTGTAGTTATGTCTGAGATCTGAATAATGATGTATGTCATTTCAGTATTAAATCGTCACTGAGCTCTGAACGTGTTTGTAAAGAACAAAGCCAATG
>NC_030437.2:20649675-20672175 GCF_001660625.3 Ictalurus punctatus | reverse complement strand
ATTTATTGTTTTTAATAAGAGATATTCATCAGTTAGATACAGGTTGATGTTTCTGTGTCTAATGTTAGTAAGTGCTAGCTAAGTTGTCTACAGTGTTGGTGAAGTCGCTAACATTAGCATTAGTGTGAGTTTGTTAGAAGAAAATAAATTTGTGACATTTTACTGAGGTTTACTGTGTATATAACTGGCTCAAAGACGGGCATCATTTACCTACCCAGGGGCTTCCTTTGCCCAAACAGGGATTTCTACTGGTCACCCAGGGGCTTCCTTTGCCCCTGGGTCAGGGTTAGTATAAAGTGTAAAAGACATTAGACGTTGGATGATTATTAACTTCCTCTTACTTAATTCTGATAAGACAGAAGAACTTGTACTAGGACCACGTGTAGCTAGAAGTAATCTTTCTGATCTCACAGTAACTCTGGATGGTCTTTCTGTTTCATCATGTGCAGCAGTTAAAGACCTTGGAGTGATGATTGACGCCAGTCTATCATTTGATGCTCATGTAGATAATATTACTAGGATAGACTTCTTTCATCTCAGAAATATTTCTAAGATGCGAAATATAATTTCACTACACAATGCAGAAATATTAGGTTGGATTATTGTTTATTGCAGATCTGGAGGGTTCATGGGTACAGAGTGTTTGGGATGTTTGAATGCTGTCATCCTCCCACTCTCATGCGTTCACCCAGTTTGCTGATGGTGGAGTGGCTGCTGCTTTATATCCCTGAATGCCTTCATGACTGTGTTACCTTCTGATGAGGATGGGTTCCCTCTAGAGTCTGGTTCCTCTCAAGGTTTCCTCCTCGTGTTCTCACAGGGAGTTTTTCTATTGCCTCAGGCTGGTTCATTAAGGATAAATTTATAAATGTAAAATTTTTATCCAGATTTCTGTAAAGCAGCTTTATGACAATGTTAATTTTTTCAAATAAAATACATTTGAATTGATTTGAACTGCCACAACACATGGCTTCTTTCTTCTGCTAAGCAGCAGCTTGTTTGGCCCAAGAGAAGGCTTCCTTCTTTCCAAGCAGGGGCTTCTTTCTTCTCCTCATACAAGGGATCATTTTCTCAGCCAGAGGCTTCCTCTAAGCACAGACCTGTTCTGCCTGGCTTTGGGCTTCACATCATCTGCAGGCCTACAGACAGTACTGGATTTACAGCCTGACTTTGTGTTCACTTCTTTATGAATAATGACATTTATTAAACGTCTGACGGGCCGAGTGTGGACAGATTCCTATAGAACATTGTTTGTCATTGTCTAAAAGTCATACATCACTGAGACTGGACTTTCGTTATAATATAGAATCAGTTTCTTCATTCATCTGAGGTTCTTTATCTCTGCTATTGAGTGGTGTGAAATTCCATGACATTTAAACCTCATAGCTATAAATCTGTACTGATTAATTTTACAAAGTAGGAATAATTCTCCACTTCGTGATTTTCCAGGTAACTGTTGTCTTTTGCAACAGAAGTCTTTTTTTGTATAAATAATTTTAGCAATCACAGCATGATGGATCTGTAAAAATTTTTGTTGCTGTGGGTCACATCACGTCGTCTCCGTCACGTCTTCACTGGGAGCACATTAGAAGGCACAACAAAATAAAATAAAGTCAATAAAAAGAGCCTGATCCCACAAGGTGATTAATGGGCTCTTATAACAACTGTCATATAACCTGATATAACCTCACATAGCACACAATATCTGCCAGTTTGCAAAGGTCTAAAAAAAAACCTTGTGAGATGGAATATTTGATGTCATGTTGCTAATGGAGCATGAGTTCCTCATCATGTGACACAAACATTCTGGTTCTTTGGAAATGGAACCTGCTGGATATTCATTTGTCCTGTGATAAACAATTGATGCCCAGATGGGAGAAGACCTGCAAATATTTTATTACAGATGAGAAACAACACTGATATTATGAAACATCTAATAACTCTACAGAGATCAGTTTCTCAGATTATATCTCAGTGTTGAAGGACAGCAAGATCCACATTCTAGACAGAAAAGAAAGAACTGAGTGGGAAAGTTAAATTAAGGAGGATGCCTATGCTGGAACAAAACATTTTCAAAACACAGGGTGGTGATATGATATATCTAAGCCTAATGGCTTTATACACCACCTCAAACATCCCGACCTCCAATGTAATAGGTGTCATGATGTCATAAGTCTGACATTACATTTAGCAGAGCTGAGGAAGAATCTCAGAGAAATGGAAAAATGCGTTCGACACTACAGCAGAAGAGGTTTGACTCACTGAAGCTAAACATTTCTGAAGGGACTGAAAATGATTTTTATTGCCTCTAATTTGTCTGTAAAAGCTCGATCTGTCCGCTTAACACGGATTACAGCAGAGCCCTTAATATTAACAGTCCTGACAGGCTCCGTGTTTCACTCTGTTCTTGTCTGAGACCTTTAGAGCTTCGGCTCCTGAGGATTGAGAGAGCGAGAGTCACATAGCCTGCATACAAAACGACACAAAGAGCAAATTGATCACAGAAACATTCAAAAAATAGAAATGAAACAAATGAAAGTAGATAAATACAGATAAAAAGAAAGATCAAAAGTACCAAAATACAGATAAAGAACAAAAGACATAAAAACAGATCAAATGGTCTCAATGGTCACAAGCTCCTCCTCTTGTTCTGAAGCCCACAAGCTCCTCCTCCTGTTCTGAAGTCCACAAGCTCCTCCTCCTCTTCTGAAGTCCACAAGCTCCTCCTCTTATTCTGAAGCCCACAAGCTCCTCCTCCTATTCTGAAGCCCACAAGCTCCTCCTCCTTTTCTGAAGTCCACAAGCTCCTCCTCCTCTTCTGAAGTCCACAAGCTCCTCCTCCTTTTCTGAAGCACAGAAGCTCCTCCTCCTTTTCTGAAGCACACAAGCTCCTTCTCCTTTTCTGAAGCACACAAGCTCCTTCTCCTTTTCTGAAGCACACAAGCTCCTCCTCCTTTTCTGAAGCACACAAGCTCCTCCTCCTTTTCTGAAGCACACAAGCTCCTCCTCCTATTCTAGTCTTTAATAATAATTAGAATTTTCACTGACCACGAACTGATGTTGCTTATAGAATAGAACTCAAAGTGTGTGCTATAAATGAGATATGATGAGAGACAGATGTTCTCCCACTGCTGCGTCTTCAATCTCTAGAACTTTTGTTTTATGTAGGAATTGCTGATTGCTGATTGGTGTTGACCTGATTGATGGATTTTATGTCTCAGAAGCAGGTTTGCTGTAGTTGTCTTGTGGTTTAAACAAATAAAAATCTTCTGAAGAGGAGAGAACCCTTTACCAACACTGACCAAGACAAGAGGAAGCTGATATTAGAGATTGAGCTCAGACATTATTACTGTGCTACTGGTTTGTAGGACAAATGAGATGAGAACAGAGGAAATGAAGGAGCTGAGAGTGGAATAACACAAACTTTACACAGTTACAGTTTACTGAAAAAACCCACAACACTGATAAAGTGAACTGTCTGTCTGTCTGTCTGTCTGTCTCCTGTACACATGGGGTCATTCCATGTCAATTAAGATTTCAGGGCTGTTGCTGCATGTCTTTTTTTTTTGGTGCTTGTGACCTAAAAATAAATTCTTTAAATTATTATCTTTATCTTACCTTAAAACAGCGTCCGGCCGGGATTTCTAAATTTGAGAAAATGTACTTTAGTTTCATTATGATGTGTTTATGGTCTAATACTGCATCATGTGTGCACATATTTGCATTGCTTTAACCCTCTCTGTAAGTCCCGCCTTCTCACACACTGATTGGTCGATTATAAAAGGCTTGCAGCAACTATTGTCCAAATTCTTGCCTCTCAGCCGTTATCCTCCTCTCAGCGAACCCGTGACGATGAAGTGATGTTGTACTCGGCGTTAAAGATAAGATAAGATAAGATAATACTTTATTAATCCCCAGATGGAGAAATTAAGGTGTCACAGAAGCAGCCAAAAAAAGACAAAAAGAAAAGAAAGAAGAGTTAAAAGAGATAGTAAGGAGAACAATACAGGGATATATAAAGAGTATATACAGGATGTATAAATATGTATATATTGTGTATATATATATAAAATGTAATAACGAATATAAATATCCATCAAGTCCCCATGGCTCGGAATCGAGCCTAGGGCCTTTAACTAACTAACTAACTATAAATATGTATAGACATAAGTGCAAATTCTATATACATTTTATATATATATATATATATATATATATATATATATATATATATATATATATATATAGATACACACATACATACATATGAGCAGTACATACAGCAAGAAACAGTCTAAATATGCAAGTAGCCCATGTACATATTGCATATGTACAATACTATATTCATATTGCAGCTGTATGGTATGATCAGTGTGGACATATAACAAAAGCTTTGAAGCAGTGATGTGATGTGTGAGCAGTGCAAAATGTACAGTATGGTATCCATATGAAAACAGTGTAGCAGCATATTTGTAGTATAGTCAAAAGTCAAAAGTAAGGTAAGATAAGGTCAAGGTAGGGGGTGGCAAATGTTGTACAGTCTGATGGCTGTCGGCACAAAGGAACATCTGAAGCGTTCCGTCTTGCACCTGGGGGGGGATGAGCCTGTGGCTGAAGGTGCTCTCCATCTCCCGTAGCTCAGCATACAGTGGATGAAGAGGATTTCCCAAAATGGACCTGATTTTGTTTCTTATTCTCTTCTCCACCACTGTCTCCAGAGTGTCCAGTTTGTCACCAATGACAGAGCTGGACTTCTTCACCAACTTGTTGAGTTTATCAGCCTCCCCAGCCTTAATTCCACCTCAGCATCATGTCACAGCAAAGAACAGGGCACTGGCTACCTCAGACTGATAGAACATCTGCAGTAGCTTGCAGCTCACATCAAATGACCTGAGCCTCCTTAGAAAGAACAGTCTGCTCTGTCTCTCCCGGTAGAGAGCTTCGGTGTTCTCCGACCAGTCCAGCTTGCTGTTGATGTGCACTACCAGGAACCTGTACGAGTCCACCCTCTCTATTTTCTCCTCCTGGATGATAATAAGTGTTGGGGGCTTTCTGTTTCAGCAGAAGTCCACTATCAGTACTTTGGTTTTGCAGATGTTGAGCTGAAGGTGGTTATCCTCAGACCATCTGACAAAGCTCTCCACTACGCCTCTGTACTCCTCCTCCTTATCTTCACTGATGCAGCCCACAATGGAGGAGTCATCAGCGAATCTCTGGAGGTGGCATGTACCAGAGTTGTAAGTAAAGTCAGAGGTGTATATGGTGAATAGAAAGGGTCAAAGCACAGTTCCTTGAGGCGCGTCGGTGTTGCACATCACCACATCTGACGGGCTTCCCTGCAGTCGGACGTACTGTGGTCTGCTGATGAGATAGTCCATGATCCAGGCCACCATGTCATGGTCTACCCGCATGTCCCAGAGCTTTTCTGCAAGCAGGGGGAGGCGGATGTTGTTAAATGCACTTGAAAAATTGAAAAACATGATTCTTAATGTGCTTCCTGGCCTCTCCGGGAGTGAGTAAGAATTGCTCGACAATAGCAGTGAATGCCAGCTGTCTTGAGTCGAGACAATGCCCATGACCATATAAGGTCATTTTTAATTTAATCTCATCACATTGCTTCGTTTTACATGGCCATTCAAATTTGTAAATGGTGGCAGAAGGTTCACTCGTGGCATGTGATATTTAATTTTATTCCATGAACTTTCAAAAGAATGTAGGAAAAATGTAAAACGTGAAACTAATTTTATTTATAAATATTTATGTGACACCAATAGTGTGTCTTTTTCAGTATGTTAAAGTCTGCATTCATAGTAACACTGTTTTCAACGCTATTAATCCCCCTCCCTCTTTTTGTAAAACCAGAATATGGTCACTGTACCACTGAAGGCCAGTTTGGTCCTCAAAAATGGGAAAAATTGCAAAATGAAACAAAAAAGTTTGTCTTATCTTCCGAACTTCATGTTGCTGGGAATAAAATTTCTGGAGATATTAAATCCCAGATAAGACATCATGTGATGTGTGATGATTTTAGAATTCAGTGTGATGTGTGATGCTGTTAGAATTCAGTCAAAATTCTTTACTTTTCTTTTAGGTCACAAGCACCAAATAGAAAAAGGATGAACAAAATTTGAGACATGCAGCAACAGCCCTGAAATCTGAACCGACACAGAATGACCCTGTGTTATTGGGAGCAGCAGCGGTGTATGTGTGTGTGTGTATGTGTGTGTGTGTGTGATGTGTATCTGAGCTCAGTGTTACGAGCAGGTCATGTACGTTCGCTCTGATAAACACTGAGCTGCTGCTCGGCTTCATTAATCTCACACAGCCTGTTAGCATCACAGCTAAACCTTCAGCAAGACAACTGTGTTTACCTCACAACCAGAGACAGGTATAGGAATATATGTGTGTGTGTGTGTGTGTGTGTGTGTGTGTGTGTGTGTGTGTGTGTGTGTGTGTGTGTGAATACTGAATAGGGCATGTGGTTTGGGATGCGCCCACAGTGGACTGTTTGTGGCCATTAAGTTCCTCACTAATTGCACTAATTAGGGCTCTAGTGCAGGCAGCGGGGACACATACAGAAAACTGCACATCACTCACCTGGTGTTCTTGCCCTCTTCTCCATTCTTCCTCCTCTCCTCCTTCATCCCTCTCTCTGTTCTTCCTCCTCTTCTCTGTCATCCCTCTCTTTGCCGCAGGTGAGAGAGTGACAGGGAGATGGATAGCGCCGTATTTTGGGAAACGGAATATCGATAAACTGAGAGGAGGAAAAACGTGAATAGTGACTACAGCTCTTAAACAACGGCACTGAAAAACGAGCCATGAGGAGCACGATTAATCACACACACACACACACACACACACACACACACACACACACACACATACACACACACACATCGTCAGTGTGATTGATGTCACCCGATAAAAAAACGAATGCAAAGAAAAAGCTGTGAGGCCAATTTTCATAAAGAGCGATGAAACGAGAACGTGTTTAAGAAAAGAATCGCATGTTTAGAGCAGAAACTGGAACAAGCCAAGAACTGTAAGTTAATATGCTAGTCACTTTAGCTGCACTGTTAGAATGTAGAATTATTAACCCCTACACCTTTACTAAATATTCATAGAGTCTCTGTGTTCCCAGTACCTGTGTTCCCAGTATCCTGTGTTCCCAGTACCTGTGTTCCCAGTACCAGTACACAGCATGTTTCCAAGTCTCTATGTCCTTATGAGTCTGTATTTGACAGGTTCTATGTTATATGAGTGAATAAGCGATGCAAATGTTTGATGCAATGATGCTCTTGAATCGAAACAATAGATCCCTATGAAGCTGTTCACACCGGGTGGATCCCGTCCAATGTGTCTGATGAAACGGGCAATCCAATTAGATTTGAGGTTTGGATCATGTGCCCGGAGATGCTGCTGGTGCACAAAAGGGCGAGATAGGTGGTGCTATAGCACAGAAAGCTGTTTTGAAACCCAGTGTAAACACAGAAGAAGAGTATTCCGGAAGAGAGAAGAATAGTTTGTGATATTTGCTGTTTCCATCCGACTTCCTTTTACCCATAACATGTGCATCAGTTACTTACGCAGTAAAAAGTGTCATTTGCTCAGTGCGCATGCTTTCTCTCTCTCTCTCTCTCTCTCTCTCTCTCTCTCTCTCTCTCTCACACACACACACACACAATTGAGCCTAACATGGAGATCTAAACAAACCGTCGTCACATGCTGTGGCTGCCAAAAAAGTATTTTTTTGTGTTTGAATGCAAACAAATATTTTTTCCATAATGTTACAAGATAGTAAGAACTGAACTGTCACTTCATTTATTAAGTTCTTCCACCACAAAAAAGTGGGCTGGTCTTGCTGTTCCTGCATTATAGTTCACATTATTTCATTCTGACTAAAACAGCTTGATGGTGCTGTTCAAAAAACACAAAAAAAAACATTCTGCCTCCCTTTCTGGGTAGAATTCACATAAAATAAGAAAAGTTAGTTCCTGTGCTTCTTAACAGTTTGTGTTGTGGTGCTCTGCAGCAACGCTGATCATCTGAATAGTGGGTTGCGCCACCTAGTGTGCAGGTATAAAACGCATTCTCGGTCAGCGCCACCTATTGTGCAATAGGTGAATTAGCTGAAGACGATCAATCGTTTCGTGTTGTGTGTGAAAGCACCGTTTGTTTCACTGTATCACGTTGTGCTCAGTGTGAAAGGACCTTAATGCGAAGAATTTATTCAAACAGAGAATATTCACAAATGATATTAGTCATGTCAGGGGTTCTGGTCGGAGGTGTTAGATGGACTGTTAATCATCCGGGGCTGAGCCCAGATTCTTCTCCACGCATTTTTTTCAGCTCAGCTAGTAGCCTAAGTTTTGTTTTATGGACGCTGAGGTAAATTAGCTGTCAGTGTATGACATGATCAGAAAAAGTTGGATTTATAATAAAACTTGCCTCGGGTATGTCGCTGTGTGCAGGAAGACCAGACCCATAAAATATAAAACTTTTCTAACTAGGCTAGTTTGGAGTCACTAGCCGAGGGGAGACACAGCTAAGCTATCACTGTATGGGTTTAGCTGCTACAGAGCCATGTAGAGTTCATTATCTTTCCTTCTGCGCTGCTCAGATCATGTTCACGTAAACTGGAACTCATATAGATGTTTACACGCCTTGTTTTCCTGCGCAGCGTCAGAGGATGTTTCTGTTTCTGTTTCAACACCTTTACTGCTTTAAATATAAAAACCCGCCGTATGTCAATTTTTTTCCTCACACTGACTGTGAGATAGAGTTTGGCAGAATTGAGAGACCGTCAGCTAATAAGACATGAGTATTATCACGTATTTTCCTGTAAACGCTGTCTGATTGATCTTGCCTCCGTTCACTGAAGATATAAAATTACATCACCGCCGTCTTCTTTTAATGTCGTTCAGTCACCTCATGACAAACCGCTGGAGAAGTGGAGAATAATTCAGGGATAAAGAAAAAATCTTTGGTGCTGGTTACACCCCTGGTTCTGGTCTCTGATTGGTCAGATACAGGAGATGTTCCACCAGAGGGAGCTGCTGTTCCAGTTTTTTTTGCAAGATTAATGATTTTTGTAAGGGGATATTAGAGTAAATATTGTGAGCAGTGCTGGATGGTGGAGTTTGCAGTGTTGGCTCAGCGAGTGTTAGACACTTCCGAGCAGCAGGAGAAGGCGGCGTGTCTCCGGCACTGCGTGGTGCTCACACTGGGACGCGTTTTAATGAACACACTCTGTCTATTTACCTGTCAGAGGAACCGAAGCCAAGGAGCCATTTGATCTTCCTGCATGTGTGGCTTTGATCTTAGCCTACTTTATTATTTCCTTTTCATATCTCACAACTTTTTGCTGTACAGCCTTGTCCTTCTTTAAGTGGAATCTTCCAGAAAGTGAAGCCTTGTGAGAGGGTGGGGATAAGATGATAAATATACTTACATATTAAACACTAAATCTGAGATTTCTTGATTCCTTTCCGCAGGAAGGTGGTTAGGTGGATAGCATGGCTAACGTTAGCATTACCTCTATATGCTGTGCTAGCATTACATCTATATCACAACTATCTAATGTTTTTCAATTCAGTTCAGTTCAATTTTATTAGTGTAGCGTGTTTAACAGTGGACATTCTCCTAGAGCAGCTTTACAGAAATATATACACTCAGGATAGAGATGTTAAATGTGTGAATTTATCTCTAATGAGCAGACAGAGGAGACGGTGGTGAGGAAAAACTCCCTGAGACGATATGAGGAAAAAACCTTGAGAGAAACCAGACTCAGAAGGAACTCGTCCTCATCTGGGTGACACCGGATAGTGCGATTCTAAATAAATACACCCCTTCCATAAAAGTGCTAATACTACATGCTCAAATAGTGCAGTTGTGTAAGCAGGAAATTCATTACAGTTTCTACAGGAAGTCTGTTGTGTTGAACTTCTCCACTGGTCACTGATGGAGACTCGAGTGCAGAACTGTTTGTGGTGATTGTAGTGTTAAAGCTATCACAGCATAACTGTTCATATGAACTGAGGTCCAAAGCTTCTTCATGGTGTGTAAGTGGAACCGTCCTCAGTAATCTCAGTGATCTTCAGTCTGCACCATGTGGGACATCCTCAGCAGCAGCATGTGACTTCCACCTGATGAGAACTCCAACCAGAAGCAGGACATCAGGATGAATCAGGCAGGTCCGGAGAGCAGAAGGGGTCAGGATCACTGGCATCTCAGGAGTATCATGTGTAGCTCACCAGAAAGAGAGAGAGAGAAAGGGATAGAGGGGGAGAGATTATTATTTATGCTTATTGTCCCATAATGGTTAAGGACAATGTACTTTGTGTGAGTGAAAGAAGGGATTTCGGCAAGACTAACTATGACATAACTAAAAGGGAGAACTAGAAGGTAGCACAGACATGAGGGCTCCCTGGGACATAAGGTAGCCAGATCACCACAACACTCTATGATTGTGAGCATCTAGATCTGCTCCTTTACCTAAGAACAAAACTATTCACAAAAAGCTTGAGTAAGCAAATATGTTTTCAGCCTGGACTTAAACACTGAGACTATGTCTGAGTCCCGAACACTAACTGAAAGACTGTTCCATAACTGTGGGGCTCTATAAGAGAAAGCTCTTCCCCCTGCTGTAGCATTCACTATTCCAGGTACCAACAAATAGTCTGCACCTTTTGATCAAAGTAGGTGTGACGGATCATAAAAGACCAAAAGTTCACTCAGGTACTGTGGTGTGAGACCATTCAGGGCTTTATAGGTCAATTTTAGTATTTTATATTCAATGCGAGATTTCACTGGGAGCCAATGCAGTGTGAATAAGATCGGGGTGATGTGGTCGTATCTTCTGGTTCTAGTTAGAACTCTAGCAGCTGCATTCTGGACTAACTGGAGTTTGTTTATTCTCCTACTGGAACATCCAGACAGTAAGGCATTACAGTAATCTAGTCTAGAGGTGATGAAAGCATGAACTAATATTTCTGCATCATGTAGTGACAATATATTTCTTATCTTAGAAATAGTTCTGAGATGAAAGAAGACTATCCTAGTAATATTATCTACATGAACATCAAATGATAGGCTGGAGTCAATAATCACTCCAAGGTCTTTTACTGCTGTACATGATGAAACAGAAAGACCATCCAGAGTTACTGTGAGATCAGAAAGATTACTTCTACAGTGAGGGAAAAAAGTATTTGATCCCCTGCTGATTTTGTACGTTTGCCCACTGACAAAGAATTGATCAGTCTATAATTTTAATGGCAGTTGTATTTGAACAGTGAGAGACAGAATAACAACAAAAAAATCCAGAAAAACGCATGTCAAAAATTTTATAAATTAATTTGCATTTTAATGAGAGAAAAAAGTATTTGACCCCCTCTCAATCAGAAAGATTTCTGGCTCCCAGGTGTCTTTTATACAGGTAACGAGCTGAGATTAGGAGCACACTGTTAAAGGGAGTGCTCCTAATATCAGTTTGTTACCTGTATAAAAGACACCTGTCCACAGAAGCAATCAATCAATCAGATTCCAAACTCTCCACCATGGCCAAGACCAAAGAGCTCTCCAAGGATGTCAGGGACAAGATTGTAGACCTACACAAGTCTGGAATGGGCTACAACACTATTGCCAAGCAGCTTGGTGAGAAGGGGACAACAGTTGGTGCGATTATTCGCAAATGGAAGAAGCACAAAAGAACTGTCAATCTCCCTCGGCCTGGGGCTCCATGCAAGATCTCACCTCGTGGAGTTGCAATGATCATGAGAACAGTGAGGAATCAGCCCAGAACTACACGGGAGAATCTTGTCAATGATACTTTTTTCCCTCACTGTAGCTACACATGGTCCTAGTACAAGTTCTTCTGTCTTATTAGAATTAAGTAAAATGAAGTTAGTTAGCATCCAGCATCTAATGTCCTTTACACATTCCTCAACTTTACTAAGCTGCTGTCTGTCCTCTGGCTTCGCTGAAACATACAGCTGTGTATCATCAGCATAACAGTGGAAGATAATTCCATGTTTACGAATAATTTGACCTAGAGGTAGCGTATATAAGGTAAAAAGCAGTGGGCCTAACACAGAACCTTGTGGAACACCAAATTTAACCTCGGTATGCGTGGAGAAGTCTCTCTTTACATCTACGAACTGATAACGATCGGTCAGGTAAGACCTGAGCCAGGAGAGGACTGTTCCCTTAATGCCAACAACATTTTCTAGTCTATCAAGGAGAATAGTGTGATCTATAGTATCAAAAGCTGCACTAAGGTCGAGTAACACAAGCAGCGAGACACAACCCTGATCAGAGGTCAGTAGAAGGTCATTTACTACTTTAACTAACGCTGTCTCTGTGCCATGATGAGGTCTAAATCCTGACTGATACATTTCATGAATGTTATTACTATGTAAGTACGAGCAGAGCTGCTGTGTACAACCTTTTCTAATATCTTGGAGGTGAAGGGGAGATTTGATATCGGTCTATAGCTGGACAGTTGAGAGAGATTGAGGTCAGGTTTTAATCAGGGGTTTAATAACTGCTAATTTAAGTGATTTAGGTACATAGCCAGTGCTAAGGGAAGAGTTGATTATATTTAAAAGCGGTTCAATTACTCCAGGATAAATCTGTTTAAAGAAACATGTAGGTACAGGATCTAGTATGCAAGTTGATGATTTTGATGAAGAAATTAATGAAGCTAGTTCAGTCTCTCTAAGGGGAGTAAAACATTCTATGATCTGATATTGTTATATTATCACCTACAGGGTTAGTTATAAAACTGTGTGGTTTTAAATTTATAGTCTGAATTTTTTGTCTAATATTTTCAATTTTGCCAGTGAAAAATTCATGAAATTGTCATTGCTATGTAATGATTGTGAGCCTGTTTCCGTGGTGGTTTTATTCTTAGTTAATTTTGCTACCGTATTAAATAAGAATCTAGGATTATTTTTAATCTTCTATTAAGATGGAGAGAGAGACATTTCTAGCATCACTAAGAGGTTATCTATATATCAGGAGGCTCTCCTTCAATGCTGTTTGAAATATTACCAATTTGGTGTGACGCCATTTACCTTCTAATTGTCGAGTGGTCTGTTTTAAGGTGTGTGTGTGATGGTTTACCAGGGTGTTAGCTTTTTCTTTCTGATTATTTTTAAGGTAGTGGAGCTACCTTATCTAGCGTGTAGCGGAGCGTTGACTCTAAACATCCTGTCGTAGCTGATATTTTTGGGAGGTTATTGATGAAACTCCGTGCATTAGGTGATGTGAATGTACGTTTGACGTGGTAGCATGGTGAGGTGCAAATATTATGATTAATAGACAATTTAAATGAGATGAGATAATGATCTGAGACAACTTCAGACTGTGGAAGTGTTACTATATTTTCTATATTTAATCATTATGTTAGTATCAGGTCAAGAGTGTGACCACCATTATGAGTGTGTCTGATTAAGTTCTGATTAACCCCTACTGAATCTAGCTAGCAATTGTGCTAACAATATTTCTAACATTAGACTGCTGTATCCTAACTGTTGTATATTTGGTAAATAAAACCAGTCTTATAAGCTAAACAGTGTGTCTGTTTGAAGAAGATAAAGGGTAGTGTTGATGCCACATGGTCACTATCAGCCAATCAAATCAAACCTTTATTCCTCTCCTGATGACTCTTATGTAAGTATGTGCAGAAAAGTTTTCCTCTTTTATAGTTTCTTAAATTTATCTTACAGAGAAAAGACAGAGCCCTTAGAAGAAGTGTTTATAGAGCAACTGGTTCTCTGAAAAAAATAAATCTATAAATGTAAATATTATTTTTTAAAAGATTATTCACGCATGTTAGTTGTCATTAAAACAGAGTGTTGTAAATGCAGTAAGTCTGAATACACACTCCGCCTGGCTGTGTGTTAATAATGACTGAAGTGCGCTTGATTTCCAGCTTAAAGCCGTTAAGTGGTTTTGAGTGATGTTTAACATCGGTATTGGATTACATTTCCATGTTGAGGAGGCTAATCTTGTTTGGACAGATGGGCAGCGCCTGTAGCAGTGTGGTATTAAAATAAGATCATATTAGGCAGTGTGTGTGTGTGTGTGTGTGTGTGTGTGTGTGTGTGTGTGTGTGTGTTGTACAGGCTCAGAATAATAATGACACACTCGCTCTCTACATTTCCGAGCTCCAGTTTCTCTTGATTTAACACCGAATGTGATTTAGTTTTAAGTGCTTTAAGACTTTGACACAGTGAATTTTCTTATTAATGTTTTGAAATCCTTGCTTGTTTACTCATAAAAAGGAAGTAAGTAAAGAAATTTTATTCCTACAGCATCACATTAATCAGTATAACAACTTCTGAATTAGATTTCTTTAACCATTACTCATAACTGATATCAGCGTAATGTCTTCTAACAAGTAAGATTTCACCTAGAAGGCAACAGGTCAGAGATGCCACTGGCTTGAACCCAGATAGTAAGGTGACTGACTCACTGTTGAAATTCCATCAGAATCATCGTTTTGGCTGAGGCTGAATGTTCAATGGTAAATAATATTGAGTCAGTGTTGATAATTCTTTGCTTTTCTGTGTTGAAAAGACAAACAGTGAATCAAAGTTGATTTTTGGACAGCTTCATTTCCTCACTGGTGAGGCTTAGATTTAATGTCATTCCATCCATCCTCTCATTCAACACAACGTAAATGAAATGGGTGCATTTACTGAGCTTATTCATGCTCCTCAGAGGATGAATCCTGTTAATTTTGTGACCTCATGACCCTTCCCTCTAGTTGAACAAACATTGAATTATTTTGTCCACCTTGAGCTATTTTTCATCATTGAAATATCATTATTTCAGGGTGTAAACTTGATGAAAAATCAATATTAAATTGAAAATTTCAACATTGATTCAATGATAGTTTGGTTGACGCTTTAACACTGATTCAATGTTGGTTCAGTGTTGGTCTGCTATCTGGGAGCCTTACTCCAAGCCATGCTGCGGAATGATCAGAGTGACACATGAGTTCTACAGAAGAAGAGAAAGCAAAGAAGAAGTCATAATAAAAGTGATCACAATAAAAGTGAACTCTTGTGACCAAGTCAACCCCCTATTATGCAGGACTCATGAAGCTCACAGTACACAAGAAAGACCCAGAGTACAGGAAAGCACAGGTAGAGGTAATACCTGCTGGCATACCTAGGGTCAGAGAGGCCAACTCCATGGAGGCAGGATAACTTGAAACATTGATGGAGTTGCTGTCCAAATTGGGGAACAACACAGACCATAATAATATAATTAACATCGGCAGAAACACATATAGAATTGAGGTATGAGATTGGATACAGACTGAGATTGGAGCAGGACCTGATACTATGGCCAGGGCAGGACCTGGTACTAGACAGGAGCAGGAACTAAGGAATTTGCTCTGAGGTGGACCCAGGCTTTGGTGAAGCTGCAATTGTAGCACCACCATAGGATGAGAGTGGATTCCTGGGTAGGCATAGCTCATATTCCCAAATTGGATTAGACACGTAAGAGTAAATATAATAAGAACTGACTAGCAGTGATATCCCTTAAAACCAGTCTGTGTTTGTGTTTCATGTGGCAGATGAGGGAGTGTCTGTTCCTACTGTGTTAATTGATGTCTAAATAAAAACACAGCACTGTCCTGCACCACACACTGAAGTATCAATACAACCTGCTGAGAGCTTGAGCTCAATCAAACACATCCTTTTATACCTTACCGTAAAAGAGGAAAAATATGAATTACTCATTAAAGTTCCTAAAATCTGACCAAACACACACACACATGAACACTACCTCTCCCTTTTGAATATATTTTGAATATTTTGAATACCTTACCGTAAAAGAGGAAAAATATGAATTACTCATTAAAGTTCCTAAAATCTGACCAAACACACACACACATGAACACTACCTCTCCCTTTTGAATAATTACTGGGCTAGTAGAAACATTTGCATTAAGAATTCATTTTGTTAAAGTGATTAAAGCTCCTCAGATTGCATATGGGGTTTATTACAAACCTAATCTGCCTGTTTATTTATTTACTTCAGTTGATATGTTCTCTCCTTAGTGAAGCTGTGCCCCATCACCCCAGACCTCATTTTTAGGTTTTATAGCAATACAACTTAACATTATTATTTTTTAAAATAACAGATATTCCAAAATCAATCTATGATCCTCTCAGCTCAAATGGCATGAATCTACCAAATATGGAATATGATGTAATTGTCAATTTTAGGAGTTAAATTTTGGGGCAATGTAGTGCAATTTGGTGGGTTGAAATTATGTAAATTACAGATTTAATCATTTCCATACATAGAAGTAAGCTTTATAATCTAAATATTGTTTACCATAGGCAATGTGTCAAGCATAGTCAGTTTCATGTTGGAATTATTTTTTGTATCATTCCACAGAGCACAGTTAGAATAGATAGATAGAAGTAATAAATCCTTCACTCCCAATATCCATCCTAGCCCAACCCCATGATCCACCTATCCCCACAGTCTGTGATTCCCACAGTACACAATTCACACAGTCTCTCCACCCCAATGTCTGCTATTCCCAGTCCTCTATTCCCACAATCCACAATAGATACAGTCCACTACTCCCGCATTTCTCTATTCCCACAGCCCTCCATTCCCACAGCCCTCATCTCCTACAGTCCACCTTTTCCACAGCCCTTCATTCCCATCGTCCTCATCACCTACAGTCCACCAATCCCACAACCCTCTAATCCCACAGTCCTCATCTCCTACAGTCCACCATTCCCACAGCCCTCTAATCCCACACTACTCATCTCCTACACTCCACCATTCCCACAGGCCTCTAATCCCACAGTCCTCATCTCCTACAGTCCACCATTCCCACAGGCCTCTAATCCCACAGTCTTCATCTCCTACAGTCCACCACTCCCGCAGTTCTCTATTCCCACAATCCACCACTCCCATAGTCCTCTATTCCCACAGTATTCTATTCCCACAGTCCACTGTTCCCACAGACTTCTATTCACACACTCCTCTATTTCCACAGTCCACCATTCCCACAGTTCTTTATTCCCAAAGTCCACCGGTCCCACAGTTCACCATTCCTACAGTCCTCTATTCCCGCAGTCTTCTACTCCTACAGTTCATCATTCCTACAGTCCTCTTCCTACAGTCCACCATCCCCACAGTCCTCTATTCCCACAGTCCACCATCCCCATAGTCATCTATTCCCACAGTCCACCATCCCCACAGTCCTCTATTCCCACAGTCCACCATTCCTACAGTCCTCTATTCCCACAGTGCTCTATTCCTATATATACACATTCAAGAATTAAAATACATGAAACAAATTTATGGAATATTTATAACAACACAAATAAAAATTCATTACCGTCAAACCTGTTTCCTTGGAATGACATCATCAGTCTAGTTAAGCTCATATGACTAGCTAATTGGTACTTAGCCACCTAATTAACTTCCTAATCAATCAGACGTAACGCTAATTAGTTACATAAAGTAAATTGTCAGCTCTGTGAGAGATAGACGTGCTGGGAATAGTGTTTTTCATCAATACCACAGTGACACATGCACTCACTGTACAACAGTTCTGTTTCTGCTAATTAATTAACACTGCTTTCATTAATTATCTCATCCTCTTTAAGCCAACAAAGACATGCAAAATGGAAAGAATTCATTTTGCAAAGATTAACAATGCAACAAGGATTAAAGCATTTTGCAAAACACACAATTAGCACTAAATATGTGCTAAAGTGACAATAACTCATACTGTAGCATCTGCAGTTAGAACGGAAGTGTATGAGTTTTAAATTAGGATGTTAGCTCTAAGTTATAAATGTACTGTTCAGTGTGTGATAAAATAAAATGTACAGTTAAAGCTCCATTATCTGGAACACAGAGCTAGAGGTCAGAGATTTAGCCTGTTAGTACATTAGCTAACACACTACAGTAGTGCACTTGATCTAGTCATATTTCTTATAATAATAATAATAATAATAATAATAATAATAATAATAATAAGTGCACTAGTGTTCAGCTATAATATATGTCTGATTGTCACCTGTTAGTGTTTAACCTTCATTTAAGCAGCTTATCTCATCACTCACTCACTCAGAGTCGACAGAAACATCCCCTCCATCTGTGTGTGTGTGTGTGTGTGTGTGTGTGTGTGTGTGTGTGTTTGCATGTGCATAAATCTGCTCCCATTTGCAGGAGGGATGTCCTTGGTTAAAGCGTTTGTCTGGTGTTTTATTTGCAGCATGAGGCCATTTATTAAATCGCCTTTCTATCTCACTGTTTGAATTACAGCCGAGGGAACAGAAGCACTATTAAACTCACTATTAACAACAATGTGAACACTAGAACACAGCCCCAAAAATGTTCAGCAACAAATTCTGAATCTGTTTATACGTGTAAGCAGGAGCAAAAAGACGTATCATATTCCAGACCTGGAGCAAACTGAATTTGGGAGTCTAGGAGTGTAAAATTTTCCTGCTTTCAGTGTGGATGGTGTTACTGCGTTACTCTGTCATGTCAGAGAGACATGAACCAATCATGTGCTTCTGTGAGCTCATGTATCATGTAAACGGCCACTTTGATTTTAATCTGTTTTTCTCAACTATAGCAATCAATTATCAGTTATGAATTTACCAAGTTTTTTTTGTTTTGAGAGAGATATTAACTGTTAAATGTTTAATAATTACTGAAATAAGTCTACCGGACTCCAACCCCAATAACCACGCCCCTCATAGCCCCACCCCATGCTTTAAAAATAGACTTGAATGTCATGGTCTTGGAACAACAGGGTCAGTGTGAATTGGCCTTTAGTGTCTTCCAGAAATGCAGAACCGAATGGTGGGCAGGAATTGGGACAAAATATGTGAGGTGGTGAGAGTGAGACAGGTGGTAAGAGTGAGACAGGCGGTAGAGTGTCAGCTCAGCAGAATGATGAAGTGCTCTCACACTCGGAGAGATGGAGGGAATAAAAAAAGGATGGAACAGCAGAGGGTGAGAAAAATAACCTCTCAGAGAGGCTCAATCCCACCGGACCTTCATTACTGTCACACACTGCCATCAAGGTGGAGGCCGTAACTCACATACACACACAGACACACACACACACACACACACACACACACACACACACACACACACACACACACACACATACACACACTCTTACAGACACACACACACCTTTAGAGACTGGAACTTGAGTGAGAAGGAAAAATATGGATTGACTGAAAATCAGATGTGTGTATATGTGCATGTGTGTGTGTATGTGTGTGTGTGTGTGTGTGCTTGTGTGTGTGCGCGTCTGTTTGTGTATGTATGCATATGTGTGTGTGTGTGTATGTATGTGCGTGCATGTATGTGTGTGTCTGTGCGTGTGTGTGTCTGTGCGTGTGTATGTATGTGTGTGTGTGTGTCTGTATGTATGTATGTGTGTGTGTGTCTGTATGTATGTATGTGTGTGTGTGTGTGTGTGTGTGTCTGTGCGTGTGTATGTATGTATGTGTGTGTGTGTGTGTGTGTGTGTGTGTGTATGTATGTATGTATGTATGTATGTATGTATATGTGTGTGTGTATGTATGTGTATGTGTGTGTCTGTGCGTGTGTATGTATGTATGTGTGTGTGTGTGTGTGTCTGTGCATGTGTATGTATGTGTATGTATGTGTGTGTGTGTATATGTATGTATGTATGTATGTGTGTGTGTGTGTGTGTGTGTGTATGTATGTGTGTGTGTGTATGTGTGTGTGTGTGTATATGTATGTATATATGTATGTGTGTGTATGTGTGTGTATATATGTATGTATGTGTGTGTGTGTGTGTGTATGTATGTATGTGTGTGTGTGTGTGTATGTGTGTGTGTGTGTATGTATGTATGTGTGTATGTGTGTGTGTGTGTGTGTATATGTATGTATGTATGTGTGTGTGTATGTGTCTGTATGTGTGTGTGTGTATATGTATGTATGTATGTATGAGTGTGTGTGTATGTGTGTGTATGTGTGTGTCTGTGTATGTATGTATGTGTGTATGTATGTGTGTGTGTGTGTGTGTGTGTGTGTGTGTATGTATGTATGTGTATATGTGTGTGTGTGTGTATCTGTATGTATGTATGTGTGTGTGTGTGTGTGTGTGTGTGTGTGTGTGTATGTGTGTGCGTGTGTTTATGTGTGTGTGTTTGCTCAGTGTAAGGTTCTGAATCAGCAACACCAGCACTTAATGACATAACGAAGCAGATTTATGAGCTCTATAACACTTTTGTAGATTTGTATTGTTTGCGAACAATAGAGTAAAAATCATTACCATTTTCAGTTCATTACGGAACCGTGTTCTCATTGTGTTGTGTTTCACCTCCTGCCTGTGTTTGTGTATCCATGTGTAATGATTGGCTACAACAATCATGTTCACTTACTGACTTTTACACTCTATTGTTAAAATAAGAACGAGCGCGTGATCAATAGAGTGAACATCTCCAGAAGAACTGCGACTAAAATTCTGGCAAATTAAATCCCGCCTCCTGACTCTTCTGATTGGACCGTCTAGAGTCCAGTCATCAACTGCCTGTCAGTCTACACCATATTTCCTAATTTACCCATCTTCAGCAGAGAACAATACCATATAGAATTACATATATGATGCCTGTAAACAAGTCTATATCAGGAAATCCACTTCAGCTGACTACTTTTTCATTGAAAAGAAACAAGAGCTCCACCCATACATAGATTCCTCTGTCCTCGCCTCTAAGCCCATTGAACCATTCACTAGACTTTACCTCAGAGGTGCACACAGTTTAATTCACATCCAAGGGGGGGACAAGTGGAAAATGCCACCTCTGGTGATTATGATTATGTGGATCATGATGTTTGGACTGGTCTGCACCTCAATGGCCAGTTCCCAAGCCTTCGTAAATTACACCATGGATATGTTAGGAAAATTGATAATTGTCTTCACTGATGACATCTTGGTCTATAATTTTTCCCATGTCAGGTTTAAAGACTATTCAAAAAGAACTTATTTGTGAATGCAGGAAAATGTGAATTTCTTTTTCTTGGACATCATTAGCAAGGAGGGGTTTCTCACAGAGGAATGGGAAGTGTGTGCAGTCACTGAATGTCCAACATCCAATATGGTGAAATATGTGCACAAGTTCCTGGGGTGTGCTAATTTTTACCACACGCTTACCAACTTGATGGTGGCTCACTTAAACTCCATCCAAATCCCCCAGCAGAAGATACATTTAATCACTTTAAGGAGGTGTTCAATTTTGTCCCTCTCCTCAAACACTCACACCAATCTATCCTGTTCCTAGTAGAAGCAGGTGGTTCTGAAATTGGTGTAAGGACTGTGATTTGCAATTTCAATGATGTCAACCTAAAATGTACCATGACATCATTCATTTAACATAATCTATAATCAAAAGCTGTCTCAGGAGGAGTCTCAGTATTGGATAAAGGGGGTTGAACACCCTTTCATTGTACTCACAGGTCACCAGAATTTAGAATACTTGAAAACCACCAAATTATTGAACCACCATCAAGCAAAATGGGCTTTGTTTTTCCTCAAATCCAAATTCTATCTTCTTGAAATGTTCCTCTCCCCCTTCTCTTACTACTCTTGCAAAATCCAGCTCCATTGCAGTCATTACTTGGGAGGTGGATCAAGAAATAGCTCAGGCCAGAGAAAATCACCCGACCCTACCAAGCTCCTCACTTGGCCCATAACCAAAGGGCACAGAGGAGTCACTAAAACCCACCAGGTTCTGGACAAAGAGTTCACAAGAATCCTGCCAAGATGGATCATTCCTCGTATCGCAAATCACATCGACGCTTCAAGACATCAATACCTGCACCTCTTCTGCCCCAGCCCGCCTCAGACCAGGTGAGTTGGCCAACATGACCACCGGTGACGTGTGCAAGCCAGATCAACTCAAAGTGAGATTTAGCATTAGTTATCTATAGGAAATATAGTTAATTTTCTGTTTCTAGTAAAGTGATTTATTATGTTGTAGGCTGAATGTGACCTGATTGTGTGCTGATTAATTTGATATATAACCTGTTAGGGAGACACAAAGCGCTGCTTTGATCTTTTTCTCTCAATCTCCTCGCATCTCCCTGAGCTCCTATTGCATGCAATTTCATACTAATGCTGTTATTCTTCTCCATATTAAAGCTAATTTATCACACTCAGAGCCATCCATAAACATAATGTCTATCCATGAACAGTGTTATTGTGATTCTGTAGTTATTTGGTGGATAACAGATTAAACGCATCACGTCACTCTTCTTTCACTTTTCAATCCATCCTTTTGAAAACTGGGACCAATTAATTGGAGCCAGAGCTCGTTATAAATCCATAACTGTTATTTAAAAGTCCTTTCCTGATACCCATGTGACGTGGAAACCTTCCTTTTCAAATTTCCCAGTATTTATTTCACTTTTCATCTCTACATCGGAACACTCCCTTTGTTCGAGTGTGGTCACTTACCA
>NC_030437.2:20614675-20647175 GCF_001660625.3 Ictalurus punctatus | reverse complement strand
AAAAAAAGCTATGAGTGTGATAGAATTTTTCTCATAGGGGAAAAAATGAACAGATCAAAGAAGAGAGAAAAATACAGGGATAGATTTAAAGAAGGAACAGGTCTGACGTGTAATCTGGCTTTAATATAAATGTAATATACATTAAAAAGTCATCAGCGTTCAATATGTTAAAGCCCAATAAGTTAAAAATAATTAGTTGCCCAAAATATTTTTTATGAACATCATCAAATGCGACAATCTCATTTTAACTGAAATATTATTGTGTATACCGTGGCCATTATATAATATTATATTATACATTATTATACTTCTATAATACTAACATTAAATAAGAAAATTGTTACACAGTTGTTTATTCAAAATGAGATATAACTCAAATTACACTTCATTTTATCATAATAATTCCTTTAAATGATCAGACTTTGTCAAACTTTTTCCTGGATTTAATATTTAATATTTATTATAAACATCAAATCCAGTGTTGTTTCTGATTTCCACTGAATTTAAATTAATTCAAGTGTTAAAATTCCCTACAGTCATAATAATAAAAATCATCATTATTCATTATTTTAATGATCATTAAAACTGTTTATTAATTATTAGTTTGTTAATGATCAATAATAAATATCGGTATTCGCTATTTCATATTTCTGTTTAATGTATAATAGATTTATATTTAACTTAAATACCCTGAACAATGATTTCCCTTTGTATTTATTTATTAATTATCCACTCAGTTTGGGGAACTTTAGTTTTGTTATGTAAATGATCAGATTCTGTAAGACTCCATGCTTCCTCAGATGAAGTGAAATTAATATTTAATATTCATGTTGAACATCAAAACTATAATTATTTGCAGTTCCTGTGATCTGTGAACAGATGAATAAAACAATACAACTTTGTGATAGTAACACAATATAAATTCATAAAGAACACAGATTTATAGCCAGGGTTTGATCCCAATATACATTACAGACTCATGAATATTCATGAACTCCTCATTTGCATAAGGTTCTTTACATTGTTATTAAAAGTTTCTGTTTTTGCTCTGCAGCATATAAAGTGCAAGTTTAGATGAAAATTATAAAAATATGAGCAGGGACATTCATATTGGGGTGAAATCAGTTTTTTTTGCTTAATGATCTGGTTAAGTTTATTCATTATTTTTGTCAACGTGGTTTAAAAATTCGCTCTGAATGATTCGTATCATCGCTTTCCCTCCATTAGACACGGATCACGTCGGACCCACTGGTTTATTTACACCGCCGCTGTGAGCACGTGTATTAATCACATGTTTACTCTGCGGTCCGGGGTTTGCTTTAGTCATTAATCCCACACGACTGTAAAAAAACAAACAAAAAAACACAAATTAAACTTCACACCCACCCGCAATGCAGAAACAGAGTCTTAACCTTTATATAAAACGAACTGAACTACATAACGGTGTTAGCGTATGATTTATTACTCATTGTGTTCAAACAAGATATAAAAGTCATTTTACATTGTTATTATGATGTTATTTAAAGCCCACATTAAACCTGTGCCCAATGTCTGAAACACAAATTTCTCAACGTGCCACTCGATGACTGGCCATTAGTCTCGTATAAAGAAGACATTTCACCTGTTACTACTCCCTGTTTACTTCCCTGCCCAAATCTTTGATTGACACCTCAAGAACATCCTCTACTCTTCTGCAGAAAGCCTCAACATGTAGATTATAATAAGAATCTAAACAGACATCATCAAACAGACAAAACAAACCTCCCAGCTAGTACATCGACATCCTCAGGATGTCCACTAAGTGTCCTCAAAAGGTAATTTAGGGTCCAGTGAAAGGTGTAAATGGAGGGTTTTATTCTAATATCCTCAGATTGTTTTAAAAATCTGTTTTAGTCACCTATAAATGTTTACACTGTGTAAGACCAGCACAGGACCAACCTCATGTCTGTAACACCATAAAGTCACCACAGTGTCCACATTCTGTGTAACTTTATGCAGCAGACTAAAACTAGATGTTTGATAACATTATGCCTTTGTTATTTTGGTGAAAACAAACCGTATATGAAACCAGTAAGCAACGATTCTAGAACACAGATGAAAAACGGATGCTTGAAAACCATGAAGGAAAACAACAGGAAAGTATGAAACAGTTGCAGCTCAGTGGTAAAGATTCACATTCAAATACTACCAAAATGTTGAACCACTGTTGGGTTCTTCATCAACATTGACCCAGAAGGAGACAGGGAACCAGGGAACCATTAGACTATGGAGCCAAGGTGCAGGAGACCTGTGAATCAGGGAAGAAAGGGACTCGGGTACCATGAAACAAGGAGACTATGGTAACAGGGTATGAAAAGACTTGGTAACTATGAAAAAGGGTTCCAGGGAAGCAGGGAAGGAAATAATCAGACCAGCAGCAGCAGCAGCGTTACAGTCTCTATACTGGGCTGTGATGGTAAAACAGGAGCCCAATTTTTGTTCAAAACTCTCTGTTAACAGTCAATCTATATCTCTTCCTCACCAATAGTCACGAGTACAGGTGGCAGAAATAATAATAATAATAATGAATCTTTATTGGTCACATATACATTACAGCACAGTGATATTCTTTTCTCCACATACCACAGCATGTTAGGAAGGTTCAGAGTGCAGGGTCAGCCATAATACAGCACCCCCTAGAGCAGAGAGGGTTAAGGGCCTTGCTCAAGGGCCCAACAGTGGCAGCTTGGCAGTGCTGGGGCTTGAACCCCCGACTTTCCAATCAGTAACCCAGAGCCTTAACCACCAAGACTCCAACCTCCACGAATAAGGTTCCTCCACAGGTTTGCCGGGCTTGCTCTCCATTATCGGGTTAGGAGCTTGACAAGCTGGGAGAACCTAGGAGTACACCTAATGCTTATTTGAATCAAGTGGAGACAGGTTAGGGCTCCCCTGGTGGACTTCCAGAACCCAGAACCCTCTGGAGTGATTTCTCTCAGCTGGTTGTCACCACAACATGTGAGGAAATACATAATAAAATGCTTGAATGATAAAGTGAATAAGCAGACATCAGAATACAGTCAGAAACAAGAACCCTAGGGAACCAACAAGGAACAAGACCAGAGTAACCACAGAAACACGGAGACTCAGAGATGTATTTACATGTAAACTGATGATTCAGTCAGTCTGTTTCTCAGACCTTCATGTTCACAGTTGACACTGTTCAGATCCTAGCTAATGAATGGGCCAGTTTTGATCTTACCACATTTGTGAAGTGTTAATGATAACAATTCTGTGCACATTAAATATCACGGTATTTATCGTACTACTGATTATCAGCACGTCCTTGTGTGACAGACTTGATGAGAATATTTGAATTAATTTGGCATTGATTTTGGCATTAATACGAATTTTAAAAGAGCCTTATTGAATACAGTGTGGATAAAATGATATTAATTGAAATGCATTACACACACACACACACACACACACATGCACACACACACGCTCAATGTTGGCACAGTCGGCATGTTGAAGAGCATCAAGTATGATCAGCTGCATCTCCAGAGTCACTGTGACATTCAGTATGGAGATTAATGCAGGCTGGCAGTAATATTGATCAGACACTGCACACTTCACACTGAGAGCACTCAGAGCATGTTCTGAGAGGAAACTATAAGAGAGGCCACACACACTCACACACCCACTCACACACTCAGACACACACACACACACACACACACACACACACACACACACACACACACACACACTCATTATCGCTGATTCATGATGACAGTGTGTGCAGCGAGAATCTGCTTAGCTTCCCATTTCTGCACCTTGTTCACTTTTATCTGTTCTTCATTTCTATATGAACTTTTTATGACGTTTTCAGCTGAACATGGTCACAAACTCAGGAAGTGGAAGAATTTTGAGTTATTCTATAATATGTGCTCCAACGACAGGGTAAACGAAGACAAATCTCTAATCCTGAAACTCCAAATCATGAATCTGTGAATTCCTAGAGATAGTTTTTGTTTGATAGATTAGCTTAGCTAGCTAAGAGTAGGCCATGGCCCTTGTCATTGTTTTAAACAAGGAAGACGTCATCTTTATGACTTAGTCAACAATATAACTGCCAGTAGAGAGTGATTAGAATCTTTTACTCCCATCCAACAGACTCATTTCCTCTTCAACATCATCCACTACTTACACATTTCCTCAAACAAACACTACAAGTAACAATTGATCTGCTATTAAAATAAACAGTTCCTAAATCCTTTAAACTGGTAATTATCAAAACTGGTTTAAAAACCTGACCTTGACCCGTGTCAGCTGTATAACTATAGACCAATATGAAACCTTCCCTGTATCTCCAAGAACCTAGAAACGGTTGTTGCACAGCAATTAATCTCATACTTGCATAAACCTCATCATGGCACAGAGACAGCGTTAGTTAAAGTAGTAAATGACCTTCTACTGACCTCTGATCAGGGTT
Organism: Ictalurus punctatus; assembly: GCF_001660625.3. NCBI lineage: Eukaryota > Metazoa > Chordata > Actinopteri > Siluriformes > Ictaluridae > Ictalurus > Ictalurus punctatus. Next base: position 20,642,698 of record NC_030437.2, on the reverse strand, counting down.
GTGTCTCGCTGCTTGTGTTACTCGACCTTAGTGCAGTTTTTGAAACTATAGATCACACTATTCTCCTTGATAGACTAGAAAATGTTGTTGGCATTAAGGGAACAGTCCTCTCCTGGCTCAGGTCTTATCTGACCGATCGTTATCAGTTCGTAGATGTAAATGGAGACTTCTCCACGCATACCGAGGTTCAAATTGGTGTTCCTCAAGGTTCTGGTTTAGGCCCACTGCTTTTTACTTTATACATGCTACCTCTCGGTCAAATTATTCGTAAACATGGAATTATCTTCCACTGTTATGCTGATGATACTCAGCTGTATGTTTCAGCAAAGAATTGGAGTACCATTAGCTTTGCATCAGATTGCCATTAGTTTAGTATTGGTTTTCCATTATAAATAAATTTGTGCTATTTTGAAGTACCCTATTTGGGACAGAGCCATGAAGAAGCAGGAATATTTTTTCCCACACATAACACATTTTCAACAGGCGACCATACACTTTCAAAACACACACACACACACACACACACACACACACACACACACATACACACACACACGAAGAGTGGGTGGCTGCCTGGTGCTTTGAAGATGATCAGATTGCCTCCTCTACCTCTGTCTGTCTCTCACTCTCTTTACCCCCCCCCCCCTCTCATTCTTTTACTCTGTCTAATAAGACACAGCCAATTAAAGCCCCTTACAGTGCAGTTCTGATCGATCCCCCTGCACACAGAATGGGGAGTTGAGGGTATTTATGATCCCTCTCTCCCTCGGTGCGATTGAGGACGAGACCCGACTGAAAGCAGCGTATTGACTTCCCACTCGGGGGCTTTCATCTAGGGTTATTGCGCGCTGTGTGTGTGTGAGTGTGTGTGTGTGTGTGAGTGTGTGTGTGAATGTGTGTGTGTGTGTGTGTTGTGGTGGTGCTGTGGGTTTGGCGGTAGGTTGGGAGGTAGCGAACAGATAGCACGTCTGGGAAATGAGAGGAGGAGGAAATCTCTCTGCTCTCAACCAGCAGGCGCTCCATTACAGAGAGAGAGAGACAGAAAGAGAAAATCAGAGAGGAAAAGAGGCAGAGAGAGAGGGTGAGAGAGACAGAGAGAGAGAGACAGAGGGGGAGAGACAGAGAGAGGGAGAGAGGGAGAAAGACAGAGAGGGAGAGAGACAGAGAGGGAGAGACAGAGAGAGGGAGAGAGACAGAGAGAGAGAGACAGAGAGAGGGAGAGAGACAGAGAGGGAGAGACAGAGAGAGGGAGAGAGACAGAGAGGGAGAGATTGCTATGCTGTGTTGTGATTTGTTTCTCCTCTCAAAGTTCATTTCAGGTATAAAAAAAAAAAAAAAAATCAATTTTCTGTTTCATTTTCAAGTTTTCATCTTTTCTCCCCCACAGACACAGCAGAGTTTATAACACACACACACACACACACACGTACACACACACACACACACAGAAGCAGGATATGCCATGTGTGTGTGTCCTTCTGTCTGTGTATACTGTGATATGTGATTTCTGTCTGATGGAAAACTCTTAACGTTTATAGTTTATTGTTTTTGACCAAACACCAGAACTTTATTCAGAATGAACAGATGCTGTGTTCTAATAAAGACCTGGACACAAGGAGCAGGATTAACTTTTTATTCTGTTTGTGGTAGAGATTTGGTGAGACCAGAATAAAACGTGCGAATGGGAGGTTTTTACTGTCATGTGGTCAGATATAAAACTCACAGAATAAAGAAAGTTCATGTTCATGTGTATTCACTCATCCCTAGTAACTGCCTGGTCAGGGTCGTACTGCTTCCTTTCTTTCTCTAGCATGTGTTTTATTCCCCATCCTCTTCACATGCTAGCCTTCATTCAATCATTTTTACTCAGGGTTTTGATTTGATGTTCTGTGCTTCTGGAACAACAGCAGAAACACCAAACATACCCAAGCAGCTCCACTTACACCCCCTGGTGTTATTATTTTGTCCTGTGTGTTCCAGGGCGGCCATTTTCCTTTTATTTTTCTCTAATCTATGGGCAGCGCCTCTCCGGTGACTCAGTGCTGAGCTGCACAGTGATTTGAGAGAAAAGTTCACAAGACTGACCAGAGCAGAGCGTGTGTTCTCTCTCTCACACACATACACACACACACACACACACACACACACACACACACACACACACACACACACATCACACATCACACACACACACACACACACACACACACATAGTACACAAGGGGAAACCTGCCGGTGATATCTCCTTCATAAATAATTCTATAATATAAAGACACACTGAGAAGATGTTAGGTTTATGATCATGGTGTTTATGAGGAGATTTCACTGGAGATGTCAGTTGGTGTTATATGGAGATTAACTCTGATCTCATGGAACTTAGACATCACAGACCTTTAAATTTAATTACAAAGTGAATAAATTTAAATCAAATTGAATAAATATATTTAATTTGCATTAAAGTTAAATTAAATAAAAAAGCTCTCTGTGGACATTTTCATCTGGTTTATTGCTGATATGGTGAAATTATATAATTGTGAAATGTGTATGGAAGGAGTCTCCAGTGTCAGCGCTGTGTAACAGAGGTGAAGCTGCAACTTTAATGTTCTCCGACTTCTTCAGCACAGAGGAGTTTACACTTCTTTACTGTTACAGTAAAGTATATGTAGTATATGGATATACTGTAGTTTATAGCTGCTATAACATAAGTGAGAACAGGAATTCATTTCCTCAGCAATGTTCCACATCATTAAACTGAACTGTAAACAATTAAAATGTATGTACATTGTTCTTTACTAAATAGAAAACTGTTATTGTTGGTAAATTTCTGTGTTGTAAGAGGAATAAAATAAAAGACACACCCGGACACAAGCGGACCATGAGGTAAATATTCTGTGCTTGGAGAGCTGCATCTTGGTCCTACGCTGAAACCTTACATTTCCTCACTTTATTTCTTGTTTTTGTTTATATTTTAACATTTTTATTGACTTATGTTTGTAATAATTACTATTTTTTATTATTATTATTATTTTAATTATTGTTCCTCTGTCCTGAAGATGTCAGAATTGAGCAGCAGTCTGATTTGATCAGAAACATCAGACCTCTGAACAGCGTTGAAACACAGCCGTGGATTCAGAAGTTTGAGAAAGAGTTTATTCCTTGTGTTCCTGTAAAATATTGTTTACAGTCAATTTCAAAGGAAAGTGTATTTCCTACCAGTGCATTCATGTAGTATGTGTGTGTGTGTGTGTGTGTGTGTGTGTGTGTGTGTGTTTGTGTGTGTGTGTGTGTGTGTGTGTGTTTGTGTGTGTGTGTGTGTAAATCTGATCTGACTGCTGACTAAATCTCGCTCTTTTCTTATAACGTCTAAATCAACTCTCAGACGTTATTGTGATTAAATGTTCTTCATGTGGAGGAGAACCAGACTGTCGATCACACAAACACACTGCGACACACCATTATACACCTGTCTGTCTGTCTGTCTGTCTGTCTCTCACTGGTGAGCCAAAGCTTATTAGTGCATTATGAAAAGATGTAGAGTGGATGGAAGGAAGAAAGGACAGGAAAAGGAAAGAAAGTAGGAAAAAAGTGTTCGAAAAAAGAGGGAGAAAAAAATATCGACAAAAATGGATGGAAGAAAAAGGACATAAGGAAAAGAAGACATGAAGAAAGAAAGAAAATGAAGAAAAGAAGAATAAAGAAATAAATGGATAAAGGAAAGTAAGAAAAGAGAAGAAGGGAAGGATGGTGGGAGTTTCCTTCCACGGCTTTTTGACTCCTCCAACACTTTTACACTAGAACATTTATTATTATTACATTTGTGCGAGCCGATCCAATCGCATCGTAATCAAAATCCCAGCAGCACATCGATCACCACGGCAACAAATAAAACACCACGGAGACGCACCGGACAAAAAGCATACAACCGGGGATTGTGCTCCGGCCTCGCTGCTCCGTCCTCCAACCATGATGGAGCTAAAACTGGATTCAGAGAGACAGGAAGAGGAGAGAGAGAGGGAGAGATGGGGGGGGGAGAGAAACAGAGGAAGAGCACACACCACATACACACACACACACACACACACACACACACACACCACACACACACCACACACACATCACACACACACACCACGCACACGCACACCACACAACACACACACACACACACACATACCACACACACACACCACACAAACAAACACACACACCACACACCACACACACACACACACATAATAAATCCAAATCCTGTGTGTGTGTGTGTGTGTGTGTGTGTGTGTGTGTGTGTGATTCAGTATTTGGCAGGAAGCTGAGTGGAGATGTTTATACAGAACGCTGTGTTTCAGTTCTCACAGCTCGGGTTCTTTATCAGAAAAAATCTAAACCTAAGGCCCTTCCATGAAAACAGCCTGAAGAGTCTCACTCAATATTCATTCATCTTCTATATATTTTGGCTGTGTCTCAAATCAAACCTCCTGGTCCAGCACAGGTACTTCTGAAAAATGTGTAATGTTAAAAACACCATAAACATAATCAAAACAGACTCTGTTCAGAATGGAAGTGTGTACCCTTCATAAAGGGCACTAGATTAACACGCAACACCCCTAGTGCCCCGGATTATTTACACCATATAAAAGATGACAGGAAATAGATTGATTTTTGTGAAAACTAGAAGACTTAGAATTTTGTGTAATACTACTGACATCATGAAAACTGGGAATATAGGAGCTGGGAATAGAAGAAACTGGGAAAAGAAGAAACTGGGAATAGAAGACACTGGGAATAGAGGGCACTGGGAATAGAGGGCACTGGGAATAGAGGGCACTGGGAATAGAGGGCACTGGGAATAGAAGAAACTGGGAATAGAGGACACTGGGAATAGAGGGCACTGGGAATAGAGGGCACTGGGAATAGATGACACTGGGAATAGAAGAAACTGGGAATAGAAGAAACTGGGAATAGAGGACACTGGGAATAGAAGACACTGGGAATAGAGGACACTGGGAATAGAGGACACTGGGAATAGAAGACACTGGGAATAGATGACACTGGGAATAGAAGAAACTGGGAATAGAAGACAATGGGAATAGAGGACACTGGGAATAGAAGACACTGGGAATAGATGACACTGGGAATAGATGACACTGGGAATAGAAGAAACTGGGAATAGAAGAAACTGGGAATAGAGGACACTGGGAATAGAAGACACTGGGAATAGATGACACTGGGAATAGAAGAAACTGGGAATAGAAGAAACTGGGAATAGAGGACACTGGGAATAGAAGACAATGGGAATAGAGGACACTGGGAATAGAAGACAATGGGAATAGAGGACACTGGGAATAGAAGACACTGGGAATAGATGACACTGGGAATAGAAGAAACTGGGAATAGAGGACACTGGGAATAGAAGACACTGGGAATAGAAGACACTGGGAATAGAGGACACTGGAAATAGAATACACTAGAAATAGAAGATACTGGGTATAGAAGACACTGGGAATAGAGGATACTGGGAATAGAAGATGCTGGGAATAGAGAATGCTGGGAACATGGAATTCTGGGAAATAGTGCTCTGAAAACATGGGATCTTTGAAACATAAATCCCAGAGAAGAGTTTTGGTGATAAAATTTGCCTTTGTACAAAAAAATTAAGCCGAGCCGGTCATCTGACGTGTGTGTGTGTGTGTGTGTGTGTGTGTGTGTGCACGCGCGTTCTCTCTTTCTCCTCCAGTCCACGTCTCTGTCTGTCTTTCAATTAAACTTCAGTCCCGAGTGAATAATGAGTGTGTGGATTTCCGGTGTGGAACTGAAGCGTACATTGTGATAAAGGAGCGAGACGTTTAAAACCGGCAGCGGGCGACTCGCTCCTTATCAGCCAGCCTTCTCTCCACAAAGGGAACCACTATCTCACTGCACTAATTAGGGAGCTGTTAACATGTGCACTTCTCTTTCTCTCTCTCTGTCTCTCTCTCACTCTATCTCTCGCTGACAGCTGCTTGGGAATTTATTTCAATTATGTCTCATCCTCATGTTAACTCTCTCTGAAACTCGCGCTGCGTTCCAATAACGTGCTCTAATAATGTTGTTAATGCGCCCTCCTCGATTTACCGTCTATATTTCCCTATGCTGAGTCCCCTTGGTCATTATAAGGGCAGTTATGTTATTGTGTTAGCATGTTAGATGAGGACTGAGTCCACATTGAGACATTATAGACTTCAGGAGCACAACTTACCCAGAATGCATGGCAGTTCACAAACTAGTTATTAGCAAGTTAGCAACGCAATACTGCTCAGTCCAAATCAACTCGAATCAAACAGACTGTACCAGTGCTGGTTTTAAATGATACCTTTGTTTAATTTGGTAAACCAGTTATTTTATCATGCTAGGGAGTTAGCGGCAGTGTTAGCATGTTGATAAGACTGTCTGAAGGTAACTGAGTAATACTGTCAGTGAAGATCACCATAGCTGGGTTGTTGTGCGAGTGTGAGAACTGAAGTGTGTACATGTGAGAGATGAAGTAGACGATGTGTGTTAGAAACTGTATGGTAACACAGGCAATGTGAGGGAATATTTCCTAGCTTCTTTACAGGAAGTTCACTGTGTCTCTTCCTCTCATTGCTTGTTTCTTCACTAATGAAGCTCTATATGCCCTGTGAGAGGAGTGTGCACTCTGCTTCTTCTTCTCCACTTAATGGGCAGTGCGTTCTCTCCATTTAGAAAACAATAAAACCGCCATCTTAAGCACACACACTCTCTAATTACCACCATATCTGACTTTATGAGGTGGGACGAGCTCACCATTTAGTGCCAAATAAAACTCCTGAAAAAGAACCACAACGGCAGATTCATAACACACATCCAGTCAAGCTTAAAGCACAATAATAACGCCTTTTTCTCTTTTCTATTTTATATACAGATGAAAGTAAACTGAACATCTGGAGGAGAAACAAGCACAAATAAAATCATGAGTTATGTAGCAAGATATGAGCAGTGGATTAGCCTCTCCTGTAATTCAGGGAAATTAAATTGCCAAAAGTGAATAATGATCTGATAATCATGGGGCGTGGCCAGACAAACGTTCCCCAAGTGATAGCTGGCCCTGGGTCAACCGGGGCAGAGCTTAGATTAAATGTAATCATCAGTAGCATTTCTGTAAATGTCTGTAGCTCAGTGTAGTGCTTAGCATAAAATATCAGCTTTAAGGAAACAATAAAATAGTTTTGATAAAATTAGCTCAGTTAGTCACTTATTTTAAATAGCACTGAACTAATGCTAATAACCACCTGGTTTTAGCAATCTCTGTTCATTAGCCAGTCATGTTTGGCAAGTTTGAGAACTCTGGCCAAAGAGAACTCTGAGAATAGAGAATTCTTATAATAGAGGACTTTAGGAATAGAGGACTCTGGGAATAGAGGACTTTGGGAATAGAGGATTCTGGGAATAGATGACACTGGGATTAATGGGCACTGGGAATAGAGGACTCTGGGAATAGAGGACACTAAGAATAGATGACTTTGGGAATAATGGGCACTGGGAATAGAGGACTTTGGGAATAGAGGATTCTGGGAATAGATGACACTGGGATTAATGGGCACTGGGAATAGAGGACTCTGGGAATAGAGGACACGGGGAATAGAGGACACTGAGAATAGAGGACACTGGGGAAAATGAGCACTGGGAATAGATGACATTGTGAATAGATGACTCTGCCAATAGTTAAATTTGGGGATAGATGACCCTGGGAATATATAACTCTGTGAATATTGGACACTGCAAATAAACAACTCTGGGAATAGAGGACTTTGGGAATAGAAGACTCTGTAGAAACATCAGTAGAAACTCCACTTTCTCTTACTCTCGATGTGCCATATGGAATTGTACTCCTGTCCATCAGCTAATCGGACACGACTTTATTCTGTAATCTGATATGTAATGACACCAGATGAAGTGTGAGCATGAATCTTCAAATATAATCAATCAAAAACATCAATAAGTTCTCTACTACACACATTTTACTTCTTTATTTATTTATTTGGGTAAAAAAAAAATCCTCAAGGACCCAGATAATCAACTGTATTTATATAAATATAGTAAAAACATTTTAACTGTTGTCACTGTTTAACATGTTTGTCATGTAATTCCCCCTCAGGTCACGCATGGTGCAGGTTCCAGAGCAATCGCGTTTCAGTGATTTTTGTTTTGATTTGATCAATGTGCATGTGCATTTTGTTTTGATTCTAGTCTTATCTCCACTCAGTCTAACCATTCGATTATATCCCTATTGTGTGTTGATTGTCCTCACCTGTTTTGTATTACTTTCTGATTAGTTTGTTTTTTTAAGCCTGTCTGCTTCATTGTCTGGTTTTGAAGTGTTATCGTGTTCTCACGTCTGTTAATTCTGAGCCTTATTTCCACAATTCCTTGTTCCTGTGTTTGCCTGTGATCTCCTAGTTTCATGGTTGCTTTATTTCTGGTTTGAGTTCCCATTGTTTTGTTTTGTTTAAATCTCTGCCTGCTCATGTGATTTATGATTATGGATTTTCCTCTGGTTGCCAGATACATATCAACCTGCAGTTCACGCCTGGTGTCTCACTGAAAATAAACAGGGTTGAGCCTGGTCAGTACCTGGATGGGAGACCGCCTGGGGAAAACTAAGCTTGCTGATGGAAGTGGTATTAGTGAGACCAGCAGGGGGTGCTCACCTGTGAGCTGTGTGGGTCTAATGCCCCAGTATATTGATGGGGACACTATACTGTAAAAATAGCAGCGTCTTTCGAATGAGACATTAAACTGAGGTCCTGACTCTCTGTGGTCATTAAAAATCCCAGGACACTTTTGGTAAAGAGTAGGAGTATAACCCCGGGGTCCTGCCCAAATCCACCCACTGGCCCTTCTCTATCATCCCCCAATAATCCCCATCTCTGAACTGGCTTCATTACTCTCTCCTCTTCACTAACAGCTGGTGTGTGGTGGGAGTTCTGGAGCACTACGGCTGCCATCACATCATCCAGGTGGAGGATACACACTAGTGGTGGTTGAAGAGACACCCCCCCCCCCCCCCCCATACTATGTAAAGCACTTTGAGTGTCTAGAAAAGCATTATATAAACAATGACTGCGTTCTACCCCTTCACCTCCACACTGTGCCTTACAATGTGGTTGTACATTTTAAACTTGAAAAGAAAGATATTTGGAAAACAGTTACTTGTAACTGTTACCATTTATATTTTTAGTCATTGTGAGGTGTGCACTAGGCTACGCTCAAGCCTTCGATGATGCAGTAATGAATTAAAAGAACATATTTGTTTGTTTTATGTATTCCTCATAAATGCCACAATTATGTCTGAAGTTGAAAAATGAAAAGTGATTGAGCTTTTTTTCAAGTTTATCACTCCCACTTATCACATTAGCAAAAATATTAAAATTAGCAATAATGAGTTCAGATTTCATTATCACGGTTTACTGATACATTGATCTATCATCAAACTGCTGATCTGCTAAACCCCAGAGGCTCCTGGCTCATTTTCTCTTATTGTTTCTCTGGAGCTCGTTGTTGTCCATAAGTGCTTTATTAAGAGAGAGAGAGAGAGAGAGAGAGAGTATGTGTGTGTGTGTGTGTGTGTGTGTGTGACCTGAGTACCTGGTATGATGTTCATGCATTCTGATTCTCCTGGTGAAGGTGGTGGTGGCAGTGGATATCTGTCCAGACTCTATCTAGCTCATTCTCCAGCTGACTGTGTAATCCCTCCTGCAGATCCTGGGTCTTACCATAAGGTATCTTTATGAGGTTATGATCCAGAACCATCTCAAAGCAGCAGACAGTAGCCAGCACTGTGTGTATGTAAGGCTAACTGTATCTAATCCATACTCCATCTCACACTGACTCGGGCTCCACGTTCCCAAGTCCAGTTTCCACTGCAAGTTTCTTATTAATTGTAAAATGTAAAGCACATGTCTGCTGGCTGACTGCCATTGCACCTGACCCCCACCCTTCATTCTGCAGATGGTGAGTCCCCAAGATGGCTCCAGGCCTCAGATTACATGTCTATACGGGTCACTAGATGCTCACCTGTGGACACCTATCCCCAGGCTCCAGAGGTGAATCCAGAATCCTGATCAGGCCAGGTACAATTAACCGTTTTGTTTTTTTTTTATTTCTCATGGGGATGTTTAGGATCGCTCTTTTTCTGACCTCTTCCCCCAGATCTGTTCACTAAGCATGGCCCAACTGAGAGCATTAAACTGTGGAGTACATCAGTATTACAAGCACCTGGAGAAAGGTGTGCCAAATTTACAGAGTAAGTGATTTATTTTGATCTTTGTGTTATTATCACAGTGTTAACAAGCTTTATTCACTACACAGTTCACTTTATTTTTCAAAAGTGGTCAGAACACATGTTTATTTCATGCTTGAAATGTACTGAAATTTCTTCCACTGCACCATTGATCTGCTGATTTTATCCATCTCTAGACATCTTCTGATCACATTGAAGAAGAAGATGATGGTCCTCTGTGAGATTATGTAATGAGAATAAAACATCACATTGTGAAACACAATCACACACACTTCATGTCCTCAGGCCTTTACACTCAGTAATGTATGAGCTGATGTGGGATTTGTGTTCCAGCAGTACAGTAGGTGGTGTTACTGCAGAGAATGGAGTTAAGTGTGTCATCATGAGTTTTCAGTATTCAGAATTAATTTCAGATTTTAAACTTTTTTCCTGTAAGATATCGACTCGAGCTTTGAGCTGTAAGTCTGTAAGTCCAGTGCCTCTGTAGGATAATTACAGTAAATAACAATAGTTCACTCTGACTTTTATGCTTGGACAATAACAGTAATAATGTTTCATTTGTATAGCATCTTTCTCACAAACACAGTCATTTTACAGTAAGAAAGAAAAAGAAAAACACAAAAATAGTAATAAATAAAACAAACAGACTGGTTAGCAGAGATCATTAAAAGCTACAGCTGCCACTGCCATGACCCTCACAGTCCATGCAGAGCCAGAACACACACACACACACACACACACACACACACACACACAAATAAGTCTGGCACCAATCAGTCGCAATACAAGGTCAAGGACAAGTACAAACCGAACAGACATGCCAAAAGTCACTAAACTCGATCCACGGCCAGCGGGGAACTACCCAAACTCGGAAGACCCCACTGCCCAAATCCCGGCATGCTGGAGCCCCGCCACAACTGGCAACCAGCCAGCAAACCAGCAACACAACAAGGGCAGTATCCTCTTTCACTTCCTGAAATCAGGGCAATGGAGGTGTTTGTTAAAGAAGGCTCTGGCACAGGGATATATAAAAATAATGTAGTCTATGTATATGAATCGATTACAGGTGTTTCAATTCAGTGCTTAAGGTTAAGTACCGTTATGCTTTTGCTTTTGTGCTTGAATGAGTACATGAGGCTACATTCGTCAGTAAATTAGTCCTTCATACCATTTATAATCGTATCTACACACAGAGACATATGGAAGACAGCACTGTCTCAATCAGTCACTAGGAATATCTCATAATGCCATATGGACTGTCAGTGCTCCTCTGTTTTCCATACTGCATGTCAATGAAGTGCTATGAGACATGGTACATGAAAAGAACAAGAAAAGATGGGGATTATCATAAATCCAGAGTTCTGGCCTTTGCCAACTCTCACTGTAGGTTTATTGATTGCTCAGGTCAGGACTTTTCCCCTCCTCACTACCTAAACCTAAACCTAACCCCTCCTCACTACCTAACCCTAATCCTAACCCCTCCTCACTACCTAACCCTAATCCTAACCCCTCCTCACTACCTAAACCTAACCCTAACCCCTCCTCATTGCCTAACCCTAATCCTAACCCCTCCTCACTACCTAACCATAATCCTAATCCCTCCTCATTACCTAACCCTAATGTTAACCCTAACCCTTCATGACTACCTAACCATAATCCTAACCCCCCTTGTCACTACCTAACCCTAATCCTAACTCCTCCTCACTACCTAACCCTAAACCTAACCCTCACCCCTCCTCATTACCTAACCCTGACCTCTCTTCACTACCTAACCCTAACCCTAACCCCACCTCACTACCTAACCCTAACCCCTCTTCACTACCTAACCCTAATCCTAACCCCTCTTCACTACCTAACCCTAATCCTAACCCCTCCTCACTACCTAACTATAAGCCTAACCCCCCTTGTCACTACCTAACCCTAATCCTAACTCCTCCTCACTACCTAACCCTAAACCTAACCCTCACCCCTCCTCATTACCTAACCCTAACCTCTCTTCACTACCTAACCCTAATCCTAACTCATCCTCATTACCTAACCCTAATCCAAACCCTAACCCCACCTCACTACCTAACCCCTCTTCACTACCTAACCCTAATCCTAACTCCTCCTCATTACCTAACCCTAATCCTAACCCTAACCCCACCTCACTACCTAACCCCTCTTCACTACCTAACCCTAATCCTAACTCCTCCTCATTACCTAACCCTAATCCTAACCCTAACCCCACCCCACTACCTAACCCTAACCCCTCTTCACTACCTAACCCTAATCCTAACTCCTCCTCATTACCTAACCCTAATCCTAACCCTAACCCCACCTCACTACCTAACCCTAACCCCACCTCACTACCTAACCCTAACCCTCTTCACTACCTAACCCTAATCCTAACCCCTCTTAACTACCTAACCCTAATCCTAACCCCTCCTCACTACCTAACCCTAATCCTAACCCCTTCTCACTACCTAACCCTAATCCTAACCCCTCCTCACTACCTAACCCTAATCCTAACTCCTCCTCATTACCTAACCCTAATCCTAACCCTAACCCCACCTCACTACCTAACCCTAACCCCACCTCACTACCTAACCCTAACCCCTCTTCACTACCTAACCCTAATCCTAACCCCTCTTCACTACCTAACCCTAATCCTAACCCCTCCTCACTACCTAACCCTAATCCTAACCCCTCCTCACTACCTAATCCTAACCCCTCCTCACTACCTAACCCTAACCCTAACCCCTCCTCACTACCTAACCCTAACCCTAACCCCTCCTCACTACCTAACCCTAATCCTAACCCCTCCTCACTACCTAACCCTAACCCCTCCTCACTACCTAACCCTAACCCTAATCCTAACCCCTCCTCACTACCTAACCCTAACCCTAATCCTAACTCTGTTCACTCTCAATTTTTCATTTCATTAATGTAGTTTTAAGATTCTGTGTATATCTACGTGTTTTTGGATCGTTCTAATTTTTTTGCCTCAGATTCTCCCTTTGATCTTGTTTGTCTTATATGACCACCCATGTTATGCCTACGTTACTGACTCCAGAATTTGGAATGTCTGTTGTGCTCATAACACTTCACAATCCTGTTCCACTGACAATGTTCCTGAAAGAGTTCCTCGGATCCTTAGTTCCCAAAATATTTCAGAATTATTGAGAAAGTTCACAAGTTCCTGCAAAAGTTCTTGAAAAATGTTTATCACACACACACACACACACACACACACACACATACACAGAGTAATGGCAGTTTTACTGCCACTTTATTTCTCACTCAGATCCTCCAGGGGAAATAAACTCCATCACTAATTACACTCGTCTACTCAAGATTAGCCAAGAACCAAATTACCCGTTTACAGTTATTCCCTCTTTTCTCTCTCTTTACCATTTGTCTAATATCACAGCGCATTCCTGCTATGTCTTAACTATTTCTTGAATGCCAATCCTAGACCCTAGAATCCTAGATTAACTTTTACATTTAATTATCACCCATAAACCCTAACTCTTCAACCCCTAATTCAATTCAGTGTTATTTGTACAGTGTGTTTAACAGTGGACATTGTCCCAGAGCAGCTTTGCGGAAATATATAAATTCAGGATATAGTTAAATGCATGATGTTAAATGTATGAATTTATCCGTAATGAGCAGCCAGAGGCGACGGTAGTGAGGGAAAAACTCCCTGAGAAGATATGACGAAGAAACCTTGAGAGGAACCAGACTCAAAAAGGAACCCGCCCTCATCTGGGTGACACCGGATAGTGCAATTATAAATAAATACAGGTCCAGAGAGCGGTCAGGATCACTGGTCTCTCAGGAGAATCATGTGTAGCTCGACAGAAAGAGAGGGAGAGAGAGAGAGAGAGAGCGGGAAAGAGAGGGAGAGATTATTAGGTATGGTTATTGTCCCGTAATGGTTAAAGACAATGTACTTAGCGTGAGTGAAAGCAGGGACTCCGGCAAGACTTGCTATGACCAAATAACTAATCCCTAACCCTTTAGTCTTTATCTAATCCATGAGCAGAGCACTATCCCTAAAACCTTACTTCATCCATTAACCCTAATCCCTAATTTAATTAGATGAAACAGTTAACTTAAAACTCTAAACACTAATCTTTATCAGCTGAAACCTAAACAATAACACTACATTCCTAAACCTCTAACATGACCAAGCATGTCCCCTATACACCTGGCCCTAACACCTGACCTGATCACCTGACCCTAACACCTGAGCCTAACACCTGACTCTATCACCTGACCCTAATACCTGACCCTAACACCTGACCCTATCACCTGACCCTAATACCTCATCCTAACACCTCACCATAATACCTGACCCTAACACCTCACCCTAACACCTGACCCTAACACCTGACCCTAACACCTGAACCTAACACCTGACCCTATCACCTGACCATAACACCTGAGCCTAACACCTCACCCTAATACCTGACCCTAACACCTGACCCTAACACCTCACCCTAACACCTGACCCTAACACCTGACCCTAACACCTGAACCTAACACCTGAACCTAACACCTGACCCTAATACCTGACCCTAACACCTGACCCTAATACCTGACCCTAACACCTCACCCTAACACCTGACCCTATCACCTCACCCTAACACCTGACCCTAATACCTGACCCTAACACCTCACCCTAACACCTGACCCTATCACCTCACCCTAACACCTGACCCTATCACCTGACCATAACACCTGACCCTAACACCTGACCCTATCCTTGAAGCCCATTGTACACTGTACACAGCGATGGCTAAATCAGACTGAGATTTCAGCTGGAGCGGGTTTTAATTTATTTGTTTACTTTACGATGATATTTCGTGTTAAACATAATTTAAAGTCTGTATAAATTTCTGCACTTTTGTGATGTCATGTTCTTCACTAGCAGCAGATAAAGGCAGCTAATTTCTCCTTAAACTCTTTTTATAGACTTTCAGAGAGATCAATAAGTGTAATCTTTCTGCATGTTCAATTAGAGCACTGTGCCAGAATCCGCCTCTGAATCCGGGCTTTAAATTTCTCCTTATACAGAAGGCAATATGAGATCAATACACGCTACACTACAAATTTCCGCTTCATAAACTTTTATATTTTATCTCTGTTATCTGTTATAACGCCACCCAACAAACACTCTGAAACTTTACACAGTACAGTTTATATGTTTATAATTTATTGTTTATATCACTTAAGATAGAATTAAACTTCACAAAAAGAATAAAATTACACCTGTGTTGATATGTTATTATTATTATTATTACGTTACATGTCTGTTAGATGTGGCTCCTGCTTAACATTTTGTTTGGGGGATTTTTACACAAAATCTTTATTTATAAGAATGATATGTTTATTTTAAATTGCTGGAGTCTTAGAATTAAATTGACTGTTCCTTTAGTCTTTATCTAAAATGACAGTGCTCTAATACAAACCTTCTCCCTAATCCCTAAACCTTAGCTTTATCTCTAATCCTACAAATTAACATTACTTCTAACATCTTATTTTAACCCCTAACATGTTAGATTTTCTCCAAACAGTAAAGATAAACCCTAACCCTAAACTTTACCCTGTTCCCTAATGCTAACTCAAAGACCTTAGCTCTAACCCTCACCAAGGTTGGGAGGGTTACGTAAAAATTTATTCCATAATAGTTATAAATTACTTCATAAAAAATGTCATCAGTAACGTAATTCATGTATCTCGATGTGAAAGTCATGTAATCTGATAATTTTTGGATTACTTCAAGGTCACATATGTAAATTAAGTCAAGAGAAAAAGCAATGTAATCTAAAATACTTTTATTTAGAGCTTAAAAACATGTTCAATGTTTGGATTTGTTTTAATAAAATAAAAAATGTGTTGCTCATGTAAGTCACGACTGGCGAGAGAGAACCAGAACTATCCTCATGCAGCTGTTTATATTGTGTTCTGTTAAAAGCAAGACACCAGACAAAAAATTCTATTAAGGAGCCATTGACCCCATAAGAAAAAAAAAAAAAAATAGGCATGAAATTATGTTTTTAAATGCCACATAAGACTAAACTCACGTTTAAAAAAGACTTAATTTCAGTCATCCTGTCAAGTGTGCACGTCTGGCCTCCTTTTACAACGTCAGCATTTTCATCCATGTTCATTTAAAGTGAGAACTGAACATCTTTTCCGACTTGAGAACTAAATACAGTCATGAAGAATTGTTCTTCACACAGAATCTGAGCCGTGTCTCTGACTGTAATGTCTGCTTCACATGGACACTGAGTGGAGTTTGGCCTCCCCCTCCTCTGTTCTGCAGAAATCCAGAATTTGATACATGGTTCAGGATCAAACCGTTCCCTCTGTCCTGTCTGTGCTGATCCGGATCGAGTCTCCCGAGGTTGAATTGTGTACTTCTGATTTTATTCTGTTTTGAGCTGAAAAGCCATGTTCAAACCGAGCAGCCAACATCGGTAGAAAAAGCAATATCTCAACTAGATGCATTCTGTTCAGAGCACATGCTGTCGTTGTCACACGTCTTCCACACATCCAGTCCATTCTTCTCAGATATCCGTTACTCCCCAAGCCTGTCCCTAACATCTAACATCTAACTCCTGTCCCTACCATCTAACTCCTGTCCCTAACATCTACCTTCTGTCCCTAACATCTAATATCTAACTCCTGTCCCTAACATCTAACATCTAACTCCTGTCCCTACCATCTAACTCCTGTCCCTAACATCTAATATCTAACTCCTGTCCCTAACATCTAATATCTAACTCCTGTCCCTAACATCTAATATCTAACTCCTGTCCCTAACATCTACCTTCTGTCCCTAACATCTAATATCTAACTCCTGTCCCTAACATCTAATATCTAACTCCTGTCCCTAACATCTACCTTCTGTCCCTAACATCTAATATCTAACTCCTGTCCCTAACATCTACCTTCTGTCCCTAACATCTAACTCCTGTCCCTAACAGCTACCTCCTGTCCCTACCATCTACCTCCTGTCCCTACCATCTACCTCCTTTCCCTAGCATCTACCTACTGTCCCTAACATCTAACTCCTGTCCCTAACATCTAACATCTACCTCCTGTCCCTAACATCTAACATCTAACTCCTGTCCCTAACATCTACCTTCTGTCCCTACCATCTACCCCCTGTCCCTAACATCTAACTCCTGTCCCTAACATCTAATATCTACCTCCTGTCCCTACCATCTACCTCCTGTCCCTACCATCTACCCCCTGGCCCTAACATCTACCTTCTGTCCCTAACATCTAACTCCTGTCCCTAACATCTAATATCTACCTCCTGTCCCTACCATCTACCTCCTGTCCCTACCATCTACCCCCTGGCCCTAACATCTACCTTCTGTCCCTACCATCTATCTCCTGTCCCTATCATCTACCTCCTGTCCCTAACATCTACCTCCTGTCCCTAACATCTAACATCTAACTCCTGTCCCTAACATCTACCTTCTGTCCCTACCATTTACCTCCTGTCCCTAACATCTAACTCCTGTCCCTACCATCTAACATCTAACTCCTGTCCCTAACATCTAACATCTCTCCCTAACATCTAACATCTACCTCCTGTCCCTACCACCTAATATCTAACTCCTGTCCCTAACATCTAACATCTGTCCCTAACATCTAACATCTACTTCCTGTCCCTACCATCTAACATCTAACTCCTGTCCCTAACATCTAACATCTGTCCCTAACATCTAACATCTACCTCCTGTCCCTAACATCTACCTTCTGTCCCTAACATCTACCTTCTGTCCCTACCATCTACCTCCTGTCCCTACCATCTAACTCCTATCCCTAACATCTACCTTCTGTCCCTACCATCTACCTCCTGTCCCTAACATCTAACTCCTGTGCCTACCATCTCCCTCCTGTCCCTACCATCTAACTCCTGTGCCTACCATCTACCTCCTGTCCTTAACATCTAACTCTTGTCCCTACCATCTAACTCCTGTCCCTAACATCTACCTCCTGTCCCTACCATCTAATATCTAACTCCTGTCCCTAACATCTAACATCTGTCCCTAACATCTACCTCCTGTCCCTAACATCTACCTACTGTTCCTACCATCTACCTACTGTCCCTAACATCTAACTCCTGTCCCTAACATCTACCTCCTGTCCCTACCATCTAACATCTAACTCCTGTCCCTAACATCTAACATCTCTCCCTAACATCTAACATCTACCTCCTGTCCCTACCATCTAATATCTAACTCCTGTCCCTAACATCTAACATCTGTCCCTAACATCTACCTCCTTTCCCTAACATCTACCTACTGTTCCTACCATCTACCTACTGTCCCTAACATCTAACTCCTGTCCCTAACATCTACCTTCTGTCCCTACCATCTACCCCCTGTCCCTACCATCTACCTCCTGTCCCTACCATCTAATATCTAACTCCTGTCCCTAACATCTAACATCTGTCCCTAACATCTACCTCCTGTCCCTACCATCTACCTCCTTTCCCTAACATCTACCTACTGTTCCTACCATCTACCTACTGTCCCTAACATCTAACTCCTGTCCCTAACATCTACCTCCTGTCCCTACCATCTACCTCCTGTCCCTACCATCTACCTCCTTTCCCTAACATCTACCTACTGTTCCTACCATCTACCTACTGTCCCTAACATCTAACTCCTGTCCCTACCATCTACCTTCTGTCCCTACCATCTACCCCCTGTCCCTAACATCTACCCCCTGTCCACTAACATCTAACTCCTGTCCCTAACATCTAACTCCTGTCCCTAACATTTAACTCCTGTCCCTAACATCTAACTCCGGTCCCTAACATCTACCCTCTGTCCCTACCATCTACCTCCTGTCCCTAACATCTAACTCCTGTTCCTAACATCTAACATCTACCTCCTGTCCCTAATTATAATTCTCAACTTTAAAATTAACCATAAATTTGATCAGTAGACCCTTTTTCTATCTTTCAGTTCAGTTCAGTTTTATTTGTGTAGCGTGTTTAACAGTGGACATTGTCCCAGAGCAGCTTTACAGAAATATATAAATTCAGGATATAGATTTTAAATGTATGAATTTATCTCTAATGAGCAGCCAGAGGCGATGGTGGTGAGGAAAAACTCCCTGATGTTACGAAACAGGACTCAAACAGGAAGTAAGCGCAGGAGTAAAGTCTTTATTTACTACTTAAGTCAACACACGAGGAGGCGGGAAACAAGGTCTAGACATAAAACTAGAACTGAAGCAAAGAACATGAACTTAAACAGGGTGTGGACACTCTACCACATTTAACTAACTTAAACATTTATGCTTTAACTAGAAAAGAGGCATGAAGCACAAAACTAAAGACTATGACTATGACTTGAAACACTCGTTTAACTCAGGCATGAAACACTCGTTTTACTATGGCATGAAACACTCGTTTAACTCTAGCCTGAACCACTCGTCTAACTAAGACATGAAACACTCATTTAACTATGGCAGGAACACTCATTTAACTATGGCATGTACACCCATTTAACTATGGCATGAACACGCATTTAACTAAAGAACAGGAAAGTAGACAGAGCATGGTAACATTACTGCCTGGCACCATTATTCATTCCGTCTTTTCTCTATTAGTCTCTACTCTAATACTGCGCGACGTGCGCAGCAACATGAGGGGTTTAAATAACCAGTCACCATTATCTTAATTGCTGACAGCTGGCAACACTTCACAACACGCCCTCGCACCTCCACCAATAACTGAACCGGGCGAGGACAGAACAGGAACCAAAACAAGTGCACGTGTCCATTGTAAACAAAGTGTTATTGTCCATGCGCACTTTAAGCACGTGCACGCGCTCTCCAGCTGATCGTGCACATTGTCGCACCATCTGCCGGTGAGATCGTGACACCTGAGATGATATGAGGAAGAAACCTTGAGAGGAACCACACTCAGAAGGGAACCCATCCTCATCTGGGTGACACCGGATAGTGCAATTATAAATAAATCCCTTTTACAAACCCAATTACAAGAAAGTTGGAATGCTGTGTAAAATGTAAATAAAAACAGTATGCAATCTCATAAACTTGAATGTTATTCACAATAGAACATATAAAACATATCAAATATTTAAACTGGGTAAATGTACCATTTGAAGAAAAAAATAAGGTAATTTTTAATTTGATGGCCGAAACACGTCTCAAAAATGTTGGTACGGGGGCAACAACAGGCTAGAAAAGTAAGTGAAAAAAATAACCACTAACTTCCAGCCCCTAGCCCTAACAACTAGCCCTAACTACTAGCCCCTAACTCCTAGCCTTAACCTGTCATTTTCAACTGTGACCCTAAACTGTTCCCCTAAGCCTTAGCACCCTACAGTGTGGTGTTGAGGATGTTATAGGAGTACATGGTGTCTCTGGTGAACAGGTTTCTGCTCTAATGGATCCCGTGAAGCCACCTCAGTAATGAAGCCATTAATATTCGGTTCAATATTTATGTATTTGCTCTCTGAGTGTGTGCATCACATCTGAATGGAGACGAGCGAGTCGAGGATTCCTCTGGGACAAAAATAAATCAATTTTAGTAATGAATCGCTCAACATGCTCAGCAAACTGCCCTCAGATAATCATCTCAGAAAAAAGGAGAGTATCCTTTTGCCGAGGAGATTAGACTTATTGAATAAAAAGGGCTCTTCAGGAGAGGGCAGCATAAATCTGCAAAATTATACAGCATTAGCTGCATCAAACTTTAACCCTCACTACTTAGCCATGTCCTGCTGGCTCCAGGACGGAACTTCAGATTTTATTGCAATACCAAAAAAGAGGAATGTTTCATTTGAAATGCCCAAAATGTCTACTTTAAACCTTAGACATTTATCTGAAGAAGTTCATTCTGACTGCAGATTCCTAAAAGTAGATAAAGAGAACCAAATTAAACAAATGAGACAACAATATTATACTTGGTCATTTATTTATTGAGGAAAATGATCCAATATTACATATTTGTGAGGGGTAAAAGTATATGCACCTCTAGGATTAGCAGTTAATCTGAAGGTGAAATTCAGAGTCAGTTTTTTTTAGTCAGTGGGATGATGATCAGGTGTGAGTGAGTGAGTGTCCTGTTTTATTTAAAGAACAGGGATCTATCAGTGTCTGATCTTCACAACACGTGTTTGTGGAAGTGTATCATGGCACAAACAAAGAAGATTTCTGAGGACCTCAGCAAAAGAGTTGTTGAAGCTCATCAAGGTGGAAAAGGTCACAAAACATCTCTAAAGAGTTTGGACTCCACCAATCCACAGTCAGACAGATTGAGTACAAATGGAGAAAATTCAACACCATTGTTCCCCTCCCCAGGAGTAGAGACCAACAAAGATCTCTCCAAGAGCAAGACGTGTAATAGTCTACGAGGTCACAGAGGAACCTAGGGTAACTTCTAAACAACTAAAGGTCTCTCTCACATTGGCTAATGTTAATGTTCATGAGTCCACCATCAGGAGAACACTGAACAACAGTGGTGTACATGGCAGGGTTACAAGGAGAAAGTCACTGCTCTCCAAAAAGAACATTGCTGCAGTTTGATAAAGATCACGTGGACGAGCCAGAAGGATATTGGAAAAATGTTTTGTGGAAGGATGAGACCAAAATAGAATTTTTTGGTGTAAATGAGAAGCGTTATGTTTAGAGAAAGGAAAACACTGCATTCGAGCATAAGAACCTTCTTCCATCTGTGAAACATGGTGGTGGTAGTATTATGGATTGGGCCTGTTTTGCTGCATCTGGACCAGGAAGACTCGCCATCACTGATGGAACAATGAGTTCTGAATTCTAAAGGAAAATGTCAGGACATCTGTCCATGAACGGAATCTGAAGAGAAAGTGGGTCATGCAGCAAGACAACGATCCTAAACACACGAGTCGTTCTACCAAAGAACGGTTAAAGAGGAATAAAGTGAATGTTTTGGAACGGCCGAGTCAAAGTCCTGACCTTAATCCAGTAGAAATGTTGTGGAAGAACCGGAAGCGAGCAGTTTATGTGAGGAAACCCACCAACATCCCAGAGCTGAAGCTGTTCTGTACTGAGGAACGGGATAAAACTCCTCCGAGCCGATGTGCAGATGATCAACACTTACCCCAAACGCTTATCTGCAGTTATCACTGCACAAGGGGGTCACACCACATACTGAAAGCAAAGGTGCACATACTTTTACCCCTCACAGATATGTAATACTGGATCATTTTCCTCAATAAATACATGACTGAGTATAATATTTTTGTCTCATTTATTTAATTAGGTTCTCATATTTATGCAGAAATATAGAAAATTCACAAACTTTCAAGCATCTCTCTCTCTCTCTCTCTCTCTCTCTCTCTCTCTCTCTCTCTCTCTTTCTCGCTCTCTAGATATATATATTGATAAACAATAAACATTATAAAGGATTCTGCACTGTTTCTAGATCCCTATTTAAATGTAAGCGAAGGTGAAATTGATTGCTTTGTACAAGTTTGTACTCAATAGCACAATTCTGCCACCACCATGCTTCTCCACGCTTTATAATGGTGATAAGGGTGTACATAAGTATGCAACCAGATTGTTGTTATTTGTTAGTTATTTTCTTTAGTTTTCCACTTGAAATTTGTTGGTTGCTGTATCACATTAAAGGTGGAAATAGATGACACGATTCACATCACAAAACCTGCAGTTTTAATAGCTAGCTTAGCTTAGCTTCTGCTGCAAAATGATTAAATGAAGAAATAAAAAGAAAATAATCTGTGATTGGCTGATTCTCTGTAACACAGATATTCCTGTTATCTACAATTCAGGAATACTGTCAAAATGATTCATCCACTTAAAACTCTTTCATTTTCTTCCCTCTCATTATTTTCATCCTTCATTCTTTAACTCCACTCAATATCTGTCCATCCAGAATAACTGTCTGCCTCCTATTTTCCTCTCCGCTCTTCCTCATCTTTATATCTGTGTGTTTTGGGTGACCTAATAGCTTGTGAAGTGGGTGTTTTACAGTGCTGTGTGTGTGTGTGTGTGTGTGTGTGTGTGTGTGAGTGAGTGTGTTGCACTCATTTCTGCTACAAAGTCCAGATTTACGGTTCCTCTCAGTGCAGATGGAGCAAATCTGATGAATCACGGCCCTTGTGTAGAGAAACAACACACACACACACACACACACACACACACACTCTCTCTCTCTCTCTCTCTCACACACACACACACACACACACACACACACACACACTCTCTCTCTCTCTCTCTCTCTCTCTCTCTCACACACACACACACACACACACACACACACACACACACACACACACATGGTGAGAGAATTCAAGGCTAAATCCATACACACCTCTAAAACAATACGCCGCGACGCTCTTGGGGAGTTTCAATGTTCATAAATTGAAGTTTGTCAACAATACACAAGGACATGATTTTTAGCTGTAAATCTGTGATTTATAAAATGTGTGATTTATAGATAAAAGTTTTAGGTGAAAATATGAGTTATAGATAAGATTTTTATGTAAAAATGTGATTTATACACAATTTATACAAATACAGTAGCAGTGATGTAGAAATGTAAACAACAATGATAACAAATGAATTAATAAATCTCTGTATTACCCCGAGTTCACTGTGAAGAATGTGTATGTCTGTGTTGATGCCGTTTTCTGCTGATTTCTGGATCGTAGTCATGGAATTTATTTATTTATTTATTTATTTAATTTAAAAAAGGGACAGTGTATGTTAACCAACATTCATAAACGTAAATGTACTCGAGTTAGCCCGAAGCATCATTTTCACTGGTCACAAGTCTATCACAGGTCTATCGTTGGAGGATCTTCGCTGTATAATCTGACAAGGAGACATTCTATCACACACTCTGTTCTAGAACTCACACACACTTTATTCTACAGGATCTCGTCCAGATCTTTATTCTACAGGATCTCCTCCCGCACTTTATTCTACAGGATCTCCTCCTGCACTTTATTCTACAGGATCTCCTCCTGCTCTTTATTCTACAGGATCTCCTCCAGCTCGTTATTCTACAGGATCTCCTCCGGCTCTTTATTCTACAGGATCTCCTCCAGCTCTTTATTCTACAGGATCTCCTCCAGCTCTTTATTCTACAGGATCTCCTCCAGCTCGTTATTCTACAGGATCTCCTCCGGCTCTTTATTCTACAGGATCTCCTCCAGCTCTTTATTCTACAGGATCTCCTCCAGCTCTTTATTCTACAGGATCTCCTCCAGCTCTTTATTCTACAGGATCTCCTCCCGCACTTTATTCTACAGGATCTCCTCCTGCTCTTTATTCTACAGGATCTACAGGATCTCCTCCCGCACTTTATTCTACAGGATCTCCTCCTGCTCTTTATTCTACAGGATCTCGTCCAGCTCTTTATTCTACAGGATCTCCTCCTGCACTTTATTCTACAGGATCTACAGGATCTCCTCCAGCTCTTTATTCTACAGGATCTCCTCCAGCTCTTTATTCTACAGGATCTCCTCCAGCTCTTTATTCTACAGGATCTCCTCCGGCTCTTTATTCTACAGGATCTCCTCCTGCACTTTATTCTACAGGATCTACAGGATCTCATCCCGCACTTTATTCTACAGGATCTCCTCCAGCACTTTATTCTACAGGATCTCCTCCCACTCTTTATTCTACAGGATCTCCTCCCGCACTTTATTCTACAGGATCTCGTCCAGCTCTTTATTCTACAGGATCTCCTCCCGCACTTTATTCTACAGGATCTCCTCCCACTCTTTATTCTACAGGATCTCCTCCAGCTCTTTATTCTACAGGATCTCCTCCAGCGTGATGAAGAACAGCACAGAGTAAAACTGGATTTAATCTCCTACTGATTTGACATTTGTATGTTGATGAGTGTTATTTTCTAGGCTTTCAGAGCGTGTACTCATTGCTATCAGTCTCTCCACGGCCCGGTTCTGTCCTGATTACAGACTGTACATCTCTAATTCTCTATTTCTCTCTTCTTCTGGTTGTTTTGGTAAATTGCGTTTTTAATCCTTGGCAGTTGCGTAGCGGCATTTGTCGGAAACGTGCAATCGGCCAAGACAAAAGCCAAGTGCGCTTGTGTAGCGTGCGTCCCATCTGCCGAGCGCAGACGCATCTCCAGCGTGTTTCTGATGGATCAGAGTGTTTAATTGCTCCTGAGGGAGCGGAGTTTCACAGGAAGTGCAGGTTCAACTCAGAGCTTCAGGAGAGAACAGGTGGTGAGGAACACACGGGTCTGAAAATAACGTGGAGATAAAAACACTGCCGTCACGTTGCTCAGATCAGCCGAGTGCTGTAGAGACATCTCCACGTTTTCACCAGGACTAAAGATAAACACGGTGATGTTCCCCAGCCGGCCGACGCCTCGTCTCTCTGCCAATAAACCGCTCTCCAGTGTGTGAGGCTCCAAACACGCCTTTCAAAATTTTAACAAAACAATGTTTTCTAATCTATTGTTCTTTCATTTTCTCATCCTCATTCTCACGCGTTCCCTCCCTGCCCCACCGCCCTCCTCTCTATTTCTTTTACTCTTTTTTATCCTTTATTTCTCGTTCTTTCTCTCCCTCCCTCAACCTGTCTGTCACTCTTCCTTTTTATTTCTTCAATTTTTTCATTGATTTATTTCCTTTATTTTATCCTTCATTTCATTTCCTTCTTTATTTCAATTTTTATTTTCTTTCCATTCTATCACTCTGTCTTTCTATCTTTTCTTCTGCTTTTGCTTTAATTCTGTCTTTTACCAATTTCTGTCTTATTTTGTCTTTCTTTCTTT
Source organism: Ictalurus punctatus (assembly GCF_001660625.3). NCBI lineage: Eukaryota > Metazoa > Chordata > Actinopteri > Siluriformes > Ictaluridae > Ictalurus > Ictalurus punctatus. Next base: position 20,616,602 of record NC_030437.2, on the reverse strand, counting down.
CTTTCTTTTTCTCTATTTTTAGGTTGATATAAATTACCGGATCACTACGTTAATGAAAATGGACGGCATTAAGTCACTAAACGAGCTTCTAAAAGTGGAGTAAATCTTTAAGAATAGTTGAAAAGTCTCTCCTCTTCCTCGGTGTTTATTCTGAGGAATAAATCCATCTTCTCCACGTGTGATTCTTAGTCGCTTCTTTTCTTCTCCAGTTTCCACTGGTGGTGTTTTTACTGGATTACTGATTCACTTTCACAGCGTCCGACTCCACTTCTCTTCCGGCTCTGATTTGGACTCTAATTTAAGTGTCACTCATTGAGAAACTCTTTCATTCGGAGATTTAAGAGTCATAATTCTGCAGTGTGTGTGTGTGTGTGTGTGTGTGTGTGTGTGTGTGTGTGTGTGTGTGTGTGTAGAATAATATCACACTGCATAATCCTGATTCTTCATTTAACGTTACAGAGCTGCAGGATTATGCCGTGACATTAAACACTTTCTCTGCGTCTCAGACTTAATGCTTAAGTGTCAAATTCAGGGGAAAGTATAAACTCTCTCTCTCTCTCTCTCTCTCTCTCTCTCTCTCTCTCTCTCTCTCTCTCTCTCTCTCTTCCATTTATCCCTTGTATTTTAATGATTATGACTTTTTAGCATGTTTACCAAATCCTAGAAATAACAAAGTCCCTTCTAATAAGCTCTGTTATCTAATGAAGCATCATAAAGCGTCTTGAAGCATCCTTATCCTCGTAACTAGCTAGCAGGCAACAGCAGCACAGAAACAAGTGTTGTTGTGGTGTGTTTTAGTAATGCACCTGTATTCAGGACACAGCTCAAAACAGTAATTTAATGATAATGTTTGTAATAATAAAATGAAACAAGTCCAGCCTTTTAAAAATTCAGCCGTTAGAGTGAAAGTTAATAACTCGTCTCTTTATGAATTTCAGAGTTGTGGAAGTTTTCTCCTCTCTCTCTCTCTCTCTCTCTCTCTCTCTCTCTCTCTCACACACACACACACACACACACACACACACACACACACAAAAGCTTGATAAGAGACAGAGGAAGGAAAAACTCGTGAGGGTTTTTAGGTATGAGAACATCAAAGAACTCCATTTCTTTCTCTCTCTCTCTCTCTCTCTCTCTCTCTCTCTCTCTCTCTCTCTCTCTCTCTCTCACCTGCAGGAAAATGAGAATGACAATGAAGTTAAGTTTATTTAAATAACTTACAGCACCGAGTTTTCTCTCTTTATCAGTTTTTCTCACTGTGACCTGATGTACCATGAGTTTCACACATTACTCGTGTTTATATTTCTGAATATTTTGGCTGTTTTTGAGCTTCAGCTCTTAAAGGTCTCAGAGCCATGGTCAGGATTTAATAAAATCCTATATAACAATATCTAATTTGCATTTAGATTCGGATCAGTTGTGTGTGTGTTCAGTTAGTCGGTGAAGGAGTGTGTGCTGAAGATGAAGCAGTGATGATTAATGTGATTATTAGTGATAATTAATCACACAGAGATTTTTTTAAAAGATATTTTGAACCAAACTATACGGAATGTCTTGGTGATATAACATGCTGAATTAAAGGTGAAGTGCTCAGGTGAGGATGTGAGGCTGTGACAAAATGTAATTCCACAAATAATAATTAGGACTGGATTAAAGAATGTTTAAATAAATGGAAATAATCAGATCCTCAGGCGGAGCTGGACAGCTGTAGGAAATAATCTTACTGCATCACATTAATGGCTCAAATTAACTCGTATTGATCCAGCTCTGGGTCGGGTCGGTGTGTGAGCTGTGCTCTGTCAGGAGAGAGCGTGTCCTGACGTGAGAGAGTGCTTCCTGAAGTGAGTGCTTCTTGACATGAGAGAGTGGGTCCTGACGTGAGAGAGCGTGTCCTGACATGAGCGAGCGGGCCTTGACGTGAGAGACT
>NC_030437.2:20592175-20607175 GCF_001660625.3 Ictalurus punctatus | reverse complement strand
ATGTGATACAACGAGCTCAAATGTCACTGGACAGTGTGGAGCTGAGCGGAAATGTCCCGGTCTAATTCATAACTCGACTGAAAACTACACAGCCAGTCTGTTCTCAGTTTTTAACAAAGGTGAAATGGCTAAAAGAAAAAAAAGACGATGAGTATTGTTCTTTCCAGCACAAACAGACATGCGAATTTGCATACATGGACGTTGTGTTAATGGAAAGTAGTGTTCAGTTTACTCTTACTTACGCACTGCATCCTGTATCGATTTACCGTCTGATGAAGCCATCATAGTTGGTTAAATGAAGCCCAAGTGCCACTTACAGGCCCATCAGGTGAAGTGCAGGCTGTTAGGTCAAGAACATGCAAAACATCAAATGGCCTTTATTACATTACCACTTTTTAGAATTATGCAATAATAGTAAAAATAATAACTGTAATAAGAAGAAGACGTATATAAAACATAAAAATATGTTAACTTTCTTTTGAAAAGGTTGCCAACCTCGCACTTGGTTCTATGATGGTTCTACGGGAGAAATGCCGGAAGTATTTTTTTTTAAAGCAAACTTCCTTAATATTGCAAATCATTCCTTGTGATGGAGTCTCCACACCTCCACCTCCAACACCTCCAACACCTCCCCAAGACTCTTCACTGGGGTTCTGGCTGTAGCACAAAGCTGCTCACAACTCCAGTCCAAGTGCTTAAAGTTCTTTCCAATTTTTACAGCTCCACAGTCACTATGATATGAATAAATATGCATGAATATGCAAATTAGATAGAGCCTGATGGCCTCCCACCATCCCAAATATTGTTCTGCTAGAGATGGTTAGAGGTCATTTAGTGTATCCCAAGTTCTTCTCTCTACTCAAACTATCTTTACTCCACTTCAGACCGGAATGCTGCCTGGTTAAGTATCTCCTTCACTCTCTGTCATTTATCCTGTCGTCCATTCCACAACCTTTCCTCTAATCCTCATCCCCCTCCCTGACTGCTGATCATTTGGCTGCCATATTTGATTTAACCCTTGTGCTGTACAGTGTTATTATAGTTTTAAAAAAAGATTGCTAGTTTTAATTTTGTTTTGTATTTTGGTTTTCAATTTCCATTTTGTTTAATTCTGTGTAAATAGTTTTGAATTCCTTTTTTTATCTTTCAGAAATCATTACCTTTAGTTTGTATTAGGTATTAGTATCGTTTAATATCATGGTACTCAAAAAAATATCCCAAATTGGTCTCTGTGTTTTCCCACCTATCAGTAGCAGTTGCAGTGTGAATGTGTATACTTCCTGATATTTATCAAATAAAATAAATAAACTGGGGAAATCAGCTTTGTTATATCTGCATTGTCATTACATCATTTCCCTCTGTTTAACTAGCTTTATATCTATCTACCCATCCATCCATCTGTCTAATCACTCTATCATCCACGAGGATTTATGATGGAATGATTGTTTTATTAAAACTTTTCCCACAGGGTGTGATATCAGTCCAAATGCATGCACACTGTAACTGATTAGAAATGAAATCACGCCGGGTTTAGTGTGAGATTTGAACATGTGCACAGTGTGAATGTGAAGTCCAGTGTCCCGTCTATTCAAATAAAATGGAGCTAGCATAAACAAGTTTTTCGCTAACTTGTTATATTGATAGTTATGGCTAAATTTCAATGAATTATCTAGCTACAATATATGTGGAATGTCATTAGCTAGATTACAGAATATTATCTGGCCTCATCTTCAGAACATGTTTTACATGTTTTACTTTCCCTCTCTGACCAGCAATGTCAAATCATCTGTGTGCTGCGCTTCATGTTCATCTTCATCATCATCATCTTCATTTTCTGTTTTAGGCCCACTGCTTTTTACCTTATATACGCTACCTCTAGGTCAAATTATTTGTAAACATGGAATTATCTTCCACTGTTATGCTGATGATACACAGCTGTATGTTTCAGCGAAGCCAGAGGACACAGAGCAGCTTAGTAAAGTTGAGGATTGTGTAAAGGACATTAGATGCTGGATGATTATTAACTTCCTTTTACTTAACTCTTGATAAGACAGAAGAACTTGTACTAGGACCACGTGTAGCTAGAAGTAATCTTTCTGATCTCACAGTAACTCTGGATGGTCTTTCTGTTTCATCATGTGCAGCAGTTAAAGACCTTGGAGTGATTATTGACTCCAGTCTATCATTTGATGCTCATGTAGATAATATTACTAGGATAGTCTTCTTTCATCTCAGAAATATTTCTAAGATAAGAAACATATTGTCACTACATGATGCAGAAATACTAGTTCATGCTTTCCTCACCTCTAGACTAGATTACTGTAATGCCTTACTGTCTGGATGTTCCAGTAGGAGCATAAACAAACTCCAGTTAGTCCAGAATGCAGCTGCTAGAGTCCTAACTAGAACCAGAAGATACGACCACATCACCCCGATCTTATCCACACTGCATTGGCTCACAGTGAAATCTCACACTGATTATAAAATACTTTTATTAACCTATAAAGCAATAAACGGTCTCGCGCAACAGTATCTAAGCGACCTTTTGGTTTTCTATGATCCGCCATGTCTACTTAGATCAAAAGATGCAGGCTATTTGTTGGTACCTCGAATAGTGAAGGCTACAGCAGGGGGAAGAGTTTTCTCTTATAGAGCCCCACAGTTATGGAACAGTCTTCCAGTTAGTGTTCGGGACTCAGACACAGTCTCAGTGTTTAAGTCCAGACTTAAAACATATTTATTTACTCAAGCCTACCCTGACTAGACTTTCTGTTACGCTAAGCACAGTCCTAATAATCTTTTCTCTCCCTGACACACACATAGAGATACTAGAGATCCTGATCCTCTCTGCTCTCCGGACCTGCCTGATCTGTTTCGGATGTCCTGCCTCTAGATGGCGCTCTCATCTATTCCAATTCCAGACTGCTGGGACTACGGCTGCTCCTAACGCCATACAGACTTCATATAAATCCATAATGAACTTTTTCACACTATCTGTTGTTACCCAGATGAGGATGGGTTCCCTTCTGAGTCGGGTTCCTCTCAAGGTTTCTTCCTCTTAAAACATCTTAGGGAGTTTTTCCTCGCCACCGTCGCCACTCAGTGGCTTGCTCAGTTGGGATAAATTCACACCTTTAATATCTGTATACCGTGTCGATATTTCTGTAAAAGTCTATTGTAAAAAGCGCTATACAAATAAATAAAATTGAATCATCATCTTCATCTTCTTCATTATCATCATCATCTTCATCTTCACCTTCATCATCTTCTTCATCATCTTCATCATCCTCTTCATCATCTTCATCTTCAGAGCTACGTGTGCTCTTCCAGTCACATGGCAGTATTCAAGCGTTGTGTTCGGAGACAATAGCTGTTAGTATTTTTATCTGATTTATTATTACATATCATTATATATTCGTATCACAAAATAAATGTATGGCAACATCGACGGATGCACTCAGTTCAACCTCTGTTACACCATCCAACTTTTAAAATACCAAAAGTTTTTTATTTAAAATTTTATATTGTTTCCGTTCGTATTGCAGGTGGATATTACAGCTTAGTTTAGTTTTCGTTTATTTGGAAACTCACGTTTTAATTTTTACATTTTTTACACAACAAACATTAGACATTAGTATATTTTTTCTGAAGAAGAGAGAGAGAGAGCGACTGAGACAGAGAGAGAGAGAGAGAGACAGAGAGAGAGACAGAGAGAGAGAGACAGAGACAGATTGACAGAGTGAGAGAGAGAGACAGGGAGAGAGACAGAGACAGAGACAGAGTGAGAGAAAGAGAGCAAGTGAGAGAGAGTGACTCGTCTTGTCCATCACGTTCCGTCTCGTGTTAGTGCGAGACAGGTGCTGGTGGACTCTGGAGCCCGAGGCAGTTCCTCGCCCAAATCTAATTTACAGAGTGCTGCACTCCTGCGCTTCTCTGCCACATGAAAGCAGACATGAGGAGCGCGAGCGGAGAACCGGAGTTAATTAACTGCCGATCTGGAACCTTTGTTATTGTTAATAGTTTTAGGAGAGTGTGTGTGGACGTAGCAGGTGTAATTTCACACGATTCCCGCAGTGCTTACGGCTCTGCTTTGAAGATAGCACGCTTTCCCCATTCTGCAACAAGACACACACACACACACACACACACACACACACACACACACACACACACACACAGTGAGAGACAGTTATTTCTCTTTCTGAAGTACACTAATGTTCCAGCACTCTGTGTGGTCGTGTTTTCACACACTCGTGTTCTAGGTCGGGGTTCATCCGTTTACCTGTCTGTCTCTCTCACTGTCTGTCTCTCTCTCTCACTGTGCGTCTCTCTCTCTGTCACTGTCTCTCTCTCTGTCACTGTCTGTCTCTCTCTCTGTCAGTGACTCCGTTTACACGGACAGCAGTAATCTAATTATTGACCTTATTCTGAATAAGACGTATAATAATGTGATTAAGGTGTTTACATGAGTGGCTTTTAGAATACTCCTGTCATGTACCTGGTTTACATGTTCTAGAACATAATTAGATGAACAGCACGCGTCATCACGTCCCCGCGCCACGCCGTCCGACGTCCCTCCAGAATTTCACGCATCAACATGCAGTTGGTCTTCGTTATGGGACCGTATACAGTTTCAGCTGTTTTATTTAAAAAATTTCACGAAAGCTTCAAGTGCAGTTAATTATTAGTCGTGCTGTACGTGTAAATAGACGACTGCTTGAAGCCGTGGGCTGCGTCCCAAACCGCGTACTTACCGTCTATATAGTAGCCGAGATACATGTATTTCTCCTACTATACAGCAGGTAAGTACGCGGTTTCGGACGCAGCCGTGCTCTCTTGTTTACCGTAAAATGTTGAGCGCTGCCGTGTGTGATGGTGTCTGATGCGGTGAAAACTCCCACACGACGTTAGCAGTGTGATTAAGGTGTGTACATGTCTGTAACGCACATCTATAATGCGACTAAAACAGGAGTACTCCACACGTCTTAATTCTATTTGTGTTTACTTTAATCGGATCAAGGTAATAAAAAATTGCTGTTTACATGCTAGTTTCTTAATCAGAGTATAGTCTTAATCGGGTTAGTATCGGATTATGGTCGTCCACGTAAACGTACTGACTCTCTCTCTCTCTCTCTCTGTCTCTCTCTCTCTCACTGCCTGTCTCTCTGTCTTTCTATCTTCCATTTTCTCAGTCTGTCTCCCTCTTTGTCTCCATATTCCTCTCTCTCTCTCTGTCTCTCTCTCTCTCTCTCTGTCTCTCATGTGTGAATGTCTCTCACCAACACTGAGAGGGCTCAGGTGTGTAAAACTTCATTTCTGCTCGACACAGCCCGTGTTTTTCTGCCTGATAAAAAGCAAGAGCGAGGGATAATAGGGAGAAAGAGAAGCACACGGGATAGACAGATGTGTTGGCAGAGAGTGAGGGAATGAGGGAAGGGGGTGTTATCTTTCTTTCCGCTGTTCTCCACACAACGAGCGCTCGCCTTAATTTAGACAAAAGAGGGCAGGGCTCTTATCGCCATGGAGACAGGTGCTTCTAAAGTGAGAGAGTAATGGCTGACTACACACACACACACACACACACACACACACACACATATAGAAATATGATGATGTCATCACTAACCCCACCGCTGTGTTGGATTGATCTCGTCAGCAGTAATTAGCCCGGATACACACATCACCACGGTGTGACGAGATCGTTATCATGTGAGGAGTTCGTTATCGCGTCTCAGCAAAATATCGAAACACGACGATTCAGACGCCACAGAACAAAAAACACAGAATGAAAGGCTATTGTTCCAAAAAAATCCTGAATACCAACATGTCCTGAATGAAGGATAACGGATTTACCTTCTGTATTTTATCATAAACACACACACACACACACACACACACACACACACACACACACACACACACACACATACTACACTCACACACACACACACACACACTCACAATCACACACACGCCACACTCACTCACACATACTACACTCACACACACACACACACACACACACACACACACACACACACAATCACACACACACCACACTCACACACACACACACACACACACACATACTACACTCACACACACACACACACCACACTCACACACACTCACTATCACACACACACACACACACACACTCACACACACACACACACACACACACACACACACACACACACACACACACACACACACACACATCACACACACACACACACACACACACACACACACACAGAGCAATTCCATAAAATAGACATTTTCAGATAACACATTTACAAACTTAACTTAATGGTCCGATTAATATTTTAACTGTGTTAAGCTGATAAAAGTTGATTACACGCTTAATTATTAAATCACTTTTATTAACGAACAGAATTTAAAATATAATAAAATACTGTAATAAAAATGTACAGATGAGTAGCAGCTGGCGTTTACGCTGTTGTTCGGAGAACGCAAGATCGAATCCCAATGATGCCACAGCCATCTGTGTGAAACTGCTTGTGCTCTGTAGGTGGGAGGAGCTTACTCTCTCTTCCCTGTCTATCACAGTCACACTAGCCAATCGTGGGCCTCTGTGAGCCCACATGTATGTGAAAGAGGGCAGATAGCGATTTCCTATCGTGTGTTACACAGCCCTGTGATGCAGCAGGAGCAGCAGCTTGAAAAGATGCATTTGGCTTCATGTATCTCAGAGGAAGCAGGTGTTACGGCAGGTGTTAGGACAGGTGTTCCGGTGTTCCGGTAGGTGTTAGGACAGGTGTTCCGGTGTTCCGGTAGGTGTTAGGACAGGTGTTCCGGTGTTACGGCAGGTGTTAGGACAGGTGTTCCGGTGTTCCGGCAGGTGTTAGGACAGGTGTTCTGGTGTTCCGGCAGGTGTTAGGACAGGTGTTCCGGTGTTCCGGCAGGTGTTAGGACAGGTGTTCTGGTGTTCCGGCAGGTGTTAGGACAGGTGTTCCGGTGTTCCGGCAGGTGTTAGGACAGGTGTTGCGGTGTTCCGGCAGGTGTTAGGACAGGTGTTGCGGTGTTCCGGTAGGTGTTAGGACAGGTGTTCTGGTGTTCCGGCAGGTGTTAGGACAGGTGTTCTGGTGTTCCGGCAGGTGTTAGGACAGGTGTTGCGGTGTTCCGGCAGGTGTTAGGACAGGTGTTCCGGTGTTCCGGCAGGTGTTAGGACAGGTGTTCCGGTGTTCCGGCAGGTGTTAGGACAGGTGTTCTGGTGTTCCGGCAGGTGTTAGGACAGGTGTTCTGGTGTTACGGCAGGTGTTAGGACAGGTGTTCTGGTGTTACGGCAGGTGTTAGGACAGGTGTTCCGGTGTTCCGGCAGGTGTTAGGACAGGTGTTGCGGTGTTCCGGTAGGTGTTAGGACAGGTGTTCTGGTGTTACGGCAGGTGTTAGGACAGGTGTTCTGGTGTTACGGCAGGTGTTAGGACAGGTGTTCTGGTGTTACGGCAGGTGTTAGGACAGGTGTTCCGGTGTTACGGCAGGTGTTAGGACAGGTGTTCCGGTGTTCCGGCAGGTGTTAGGACAGGTGTTCTGGTGTTCCGGCAGGTGTTAGGACAGGTGTTCTGGTGTTACAGCAGGTGTTAGGACAGGTGTTCTGGTGTTACAGCAGGTGTTAGGACAGGTGTTGCGGTGTTACGGCACGTGTTAAGTGGCAGTCACACTAGACTTTTGACATACAAAATTTCTTCTGAGACCGCTACGAATATGAGCGGCAACTGGATATGACATCACACGCCGATGCTAAAATATACCCTTAGTTCCTGTACGCAGTGACACCAGAGTCCACTGAACTTCTCTTTTGGTGTTGATTTTATATTCTTTTAAAGTGGTGTTGTGTAAAATGGGATTGTGTGACACCGCTATAATCTTTCTGAAGAGGTCACGGCATGACATGTCGACAAGTCACGGCATGACAAGTCTTCACGTGATATGAATTCGCAGGACAGAGTTCACCAAACTTGAACTTTGGAATGCAGTGAAACTTTTTCCCATGAAGCTTGTGTTTCTGGTCTCCAGCAGTCGCATGCGTATGAATGGAAGACAATGGAATGGAAGAGTCGTGTGGCCTCTGCGTTTGCCTTCATCCTGCTGGCTGGTAGCTACTGTATGACAGGAGAGAGCTGACTGGGAACACCAAATTATGGCAGAAAATGGGGGAAAAAAATAAAATAACAAAACATTCACCTTCTACAATCTTGATGTTTCTGAGTAAAATGAGACGTTCAGACAGAAAACACTTTATCATCAGGACTTGACTGGATTGTGAAGAACCGTAATATATCTAAAGGTCTAACTTCTTTAAGGTGGTTTAGGGCACTACACTGAGGGGAAGTGGATGAGTAAAGTGTGAGACACATAAATGAGACACTGCCCGGGTGTAAAAAGTTTTGAGTGAGCAGGTTGATGGTGATTATGTCGAACAGTCACGCTGACACACTGAGAAAATCGAGCCAAACCATCCTGCTCCTGCTCCTGCTCTGGTTTTCTCTCTCCACTCGTTTCCACTTTGCCGTCTCAAATTCTCAAGTTTTCAATTTTCTCTCAGATCTCGAACGAAGGAGAAAATTTCTCTGCTTCAAAAATTCTTCCATCTAAATGTAAATGCTGAAATAATCATAATAGCATTGCAGAGACATCCTTCAGACCCTCTCCTATTCCGGCCAGTGTGTGTGTGTGTGTGTGTGTGTGTGTGTGTGTGTGTGTGTGTGTGTGAGAGAGAGAGAGAGAGAGAGAGAGAGAGAGAGAGAGAGGGATATGAGGTTAGATCCTGGTTTAATGTACAGTTTATATACAATGCCCTCAACTAATTTTGGCACCCTTGGTAAATATTTTATTGTTTAACCTTTTGATCTAAAAAAAAAATCACAAAAATACTCTGCTCTAGGGTTCTACATGGAATCTTTAAGGGTTCTGCTAGAGAGACAAACTGAAGAATGCTTTAGTCCTAGACAGAACCCTTTTTTCAGAGATGTTTATCAGAGCGTCGGTTCATACAATACTTTGAAGCTGCAGTCAGGTTTTCAGATGATTTGCAGATAATTTCGAATATGGTTAATAATGCTCTTAAATAGTTCATTTTACTTTCCATAAAATGAAAAATTGTATAACAACAACAACAACAATAATAATATGTTGGTAAATACTATAAAACAATAAACAAAAAAGTATAGTGAAGGCTACAGCAGGGGGAAGAGCTTTCTCTTATAGAGCCCCACAGTTATGGAACAGTCTTCCTATTAGTGTTCGGGACTCAGACACAGTCTCAGTGTTTAAGTCCAGACTTAAAACATATTTATTTACTCAAGCCTACCCTGACTAGACTTTCTGTTACGCTAAGCACAGTCCTAATAATCTTTTCTCTCCCTGACACACACATACAGATACTAGAGATCCTGATCCTCTCTGCTCTCCGGACCTGCCTGATCTGTTTCGGATGTCCTGCCTCTGGATGGCGCTCTCATCTACTCCAATTCCAGACTGCTGGGACTACGGCTGCTCCTAACGCCATACAGACTTCATATAAATCCATAATGAACTTTTTCACACTATCTGTTGTTACCCAGATGAGGATGGGTTCCTTCTGAGTCGGGTTCCTCTCGAGGTTTCTTCCTCTTAAAACATCTTAGGGAGTTTTTCCTCACCACCGTCGCCACTCAGTGGCTTGCTCAGTTGGGATAAATTCACACCTTTAATATCTGTATACCGTGTCGATATTTCTGTAAAGACAATGTCTATTGTAAAAAGCGCTATACAAATAAAATTGAATTGAATTGAAAAAAGTAAATGAACTACTGAAGTGAGTACAAAGTACTCCAGAACCACTCTGTAAAAGAAATTCTTAAAAATACATGTGCCAAAAATATTAATACCCCGAAGGAATATCTTACATAAATAACAAATTGTCATTCTTTAAAATGTTCAGGTTTTAATTTGCTCTCAGTGCCCAGAAACTCTGTTGTTGACTGTCATGTCATATCATGTCTTGTTTTTCCTCCAGGGTATAAATGTGAGATACACAAGTGTAAAATCACTTCAAACACCACAGAACGTTCCACACAGTAGATTTAGATGAAGTGCAGAATCAGATAAAAATACAGAACATAAGCAGTTAAAATCATATTTAATATAACTTAATAAAAAGTCTGAAACATGATCATCCAGTGTGGAGGAAAACACAAGCCAAAGATCTCACTTTCAGACCTGGACAGTTTAGTTCACTCTATTCGGAGCACAAGACTAAAGTTTGGTCACTTGCAGGTTCCAGAAGGTTAACGTGTTTCCGCTGAGACACATGAAGCCACAGCATCTTTTCCTTCTGCTGATGCGGAACACAGTCAGACGGAAGCGCTATGTGCCCTCTTCCACATACAGGAGTTCACAGACACCCACGATTGTCTAGTGTCGCTGTGATTGACAGGGGAGATAGAGTATGCCCCTCCCACACAGGGAGCATGACCAGTTTTGCACGAATGACAGTAGCATAATTAGGATTCGACTCTGATCTTCTGACAATACAATGGATTCTGTTCTGGTCTGATCTGGTCTGGTCGGTCCACAGCCGAATGCATTAAACACTACGCTATCGCTAAGTTATTTTATCTTCTTACGTATATCCTTTGTGTGTCATGGTTCTTCACAAAGTCTCAGTGAATGTTATTGTGTGTTCCTCGTTCCTTGTTCCTACTTTTGTGTTCTCTGGTTTTGACCCTCGCCTGTTTGTCCCTCTTATATAAAAAGAGGATTATTCATCTTTAACCCCTACATATCATGTAAATCAGAACAATGTACGCATTCAGTTTTTCTTCCTTTAACCTGAAACACAAGCACATGGCAGTTAAGTGTAGAATTAATTTTCTATGCAAATCATATATCAATAGATGAGAATCTACTGTTCATACAGCGTGACTAACGGACCTGAAGGAAGATGTCATATTTAAAAGTCTCTGAAAAGGACTTGGCACATCAAATAAATCCATCAGCAGTGAAGCTGAGCAAACTTGACATTCACCTGGAGGAAATAAAACTCAGAGTTCAGAGAGAAGAGCAGAACATCCTGACCCTTCAGTGGATAGAAGTTCTGAAATGTCAGGGTCTGTAATCTCGGCACTCTCACACTCTGCTTATCACTTAAAATCATTTTAAAAATAATAAATAGCGAAGTAAATTATTATTATTTCATACAAGAAAAAGGCAACATAAAATAAACCAATGCCTGAAGTGAGAATGTCTAAAGTAACTCATGAAATTGTGCTGGAGGCAAACTGCACTGGGTGAATTTGGATGTTCTGAGAGCAGATTAGTGTAAAGAGAGTCGTTTTCTTCTGAAAAATCATCACTGTGGATATTTGACTGGAGTCATGTTCACGTCGTGTTCACATCACTCATTTTTTCTGGACTAAATGACTGTGCGTGTGGTCACAGCTGGATTATTACAGTTTGGGTGTGTGGTCAGGGTCTGATGGACATGGTTCTGGGTCAGTGCAGTTGGTGTCAGACAGATCTAAAGCCCAGATGTTCAGCATTGCAGTCTATAATGTGTGATAATAAACAAGCTGGTTTGGGAAAACTCCAGTTTGGACATGTAGAAATGGACTATGTTGTTGTTGTTGTTGTTGTTGTTGTTACCTGCAATTTTCCCTGTAAAAAAGTCCATTTTTAGTGAACATAATAACACTTTACATCCAGAACTCTCGTCCAGGACAGAACACTCTAATGAACATGGTTCTGGATCATTTGGATTCACTCACTGATGAAAATATGTTTTCTGTTTCTCAGCCATCAGCTCGAGTTCCTGCCAACAACACTGAGTGGAAAGATTGAGTGAGTAATATTTTTTATTTAATTCTGTCGCTCTGTGGTTATAAAAATGTTAAATGGGTCGTTTTGATCCAAACGGAATAAAAGCAGATCACTGATGTGCAGAAAGGAGGACGAGGAGTTTTAATTCAGCGCTCCTGAACTTCGCTGTTTTCACTGTAATTTATAAATCTGTGTGTTATGAAGCATCTTTACAGCAGTTTTCTAATTGCTGGCTTCGTGTCCTCGAATCTCACCGTAATATTGTACTGTATTCTTCTTCTGTTCCGAGGCTCCCTTTGTATTGCAGTTCGCATGATTCACATGTCTTCTGTTAACCCTTGATTAATGTCTGTGTTGGATGATCTCTTTGTTTCTGATCTGTGCTTGTTTATTTGATGTATGTTTTCTGGAAATGCCTGTGATTAAATTAACAACCTCAGAATAAGATTTCTCTTAATAAAACCCATGCTGAGTTTACGCACCCGTGTCCTGCCTCATCAGCTCACATTACACTGACCGTCTTCCCGTAAAGAGTTTCTCCTCATCTCTGTCGGTTTCTGCATCACACTTGTAAAGCACAATATATGTAAGTATTAACTGATATGTTAAAGCAGAACATATGATTGTATCACAAAACATGTTAATATTAATAATAAGTAAAGTTCAGTAAACAATGTATTCTGAATGAGGATCTCAGGTTAATGTATTTATTCATAATAGGAGATTTTATAAATTGGCGAGCCAGCCAGGAGGTCTAAAGAGAGTTCCAATCCAACTTTGCTAAAGACCTTCCGTAAGTGACTCTTCTTATTTTTTATTATTTTTATACTACTGTTAATGAAGAGCCCACATTTGATGATATTGGGGTTTGGTTCTGAAACAAGTGAAAACTTGGTCCCTTTCAAGAACATTCAAACTAACTGTTCCTCAGTGGCAGAATGAACTTCCAACCTCAATCCGGACCGCAGAATCTCTCACCATCTTCAAAAAACAGCTAAAGACCCACCTCTTCTGTGAACACCTAACCAACCCATAAATAAATAAATAAATAAATAAAGCCTGACTCTGGCACTTACACCTCTACTCTGCGCACTTTGCTTCTTCTGGAACTCAATTAATGGATCTTGTACAGTTGCACTACTCGTATTGTTCTCTGCTTGATATATCGCTTTGCTTGTATGTTCTCATTTGTAAGTCGCTTTGGATAAAAGCATCTGATAAATGAATAAATGTAAACAAATAAAGAAAATGAACTGAGACTGAAAGTTAGCAAGTAGAATTTCCTCTGGAGCAACAGAAACATTCAAATTTTCTGATTTTTATGTAAAAAAAAAAAAAAAAAAAAAGTGGTCACTATGATTTTAACCATACATTCAGACTAACTCTTGTCACTTGCATTTTGTCTTTTGTGAACATATACTGACTACTGCTATGGGGGCGTGGCCTATCCAGCATGATTCACAGCCTACAGCACACAGTGTGATGTACATGTCACGTGCTCAGCTTCGTTCTCAGATCAGATTAGCAAAGAGAGGTAATTGTACTAGCTACGTACACTCACCAGAGGCAGCAGTGATCTCTGCTACTTCCTTCCAAGCTTCCAAGTATATGACAGGAGAAGATGAATCCACAGTTACCAGTAAATGAGAACTAATTGAAGGTAGGAACTAAAGTAGTGAGCGGGGAACTGAAGAAATGTCAAATCACATGATCATAAGGTTGAGACAGTGCAGTCAAGAGACACATCTACAGGGACTTGATGGAGATTACTCACTCGCTGTCTTCACCTCAGATCCTCCCTACTTAGGCAGCGTTCTTCAGAAAGAAACTTTGGGGGAAGTGACATGATAATATTGTACATGTTAAATTCTTTGTCTCTCTCTCTCTTTCTCTGGCTCTATCCCAATTCCATCCCCTCTGATTTGCACTGAGACAAAGTCACTCTGATGAACGCCCAGCCTCCTCCTCCTCCGCGTTCCTACAGCAGGAAACGGAGAGAGAGAAACAGAGAGAGAGAGAAAACGAGTGTGCACCCTCCATCCCTCCTTCCTGCCAAATCTAAAATCAATAAACTCTTTCTTTGCCCTGCACGAGCTGCTGAATCCATAAAACAGCGAGTGAGTGATTCCCGTATAAAGATGAAGGAGAGAGGGAGAGATACAGACGCCCTTCTGGCCATCGCACTCGGCCGCGTCTCATCTCCACGCCGACAAATAAATAAAAAGATAGCAAGATTTATTGAGTGTGTTAGTGGCGAGGTCATGCAGCTGACAACTTCAACCTACTGCTAAGTGTCTTGTGTGTGTGTGTGTGTGTGTTTGTGTGTCTGTGCACGAGTGTGTGTGTGCATGTGTGTGTATGAGCTCTGACACATCCTTAAGCAAGGGTACGTCCTAAATGGCATAATAGCACGCTCAATTCCATTTCTTTTTTTTGAGTCATTCCTTGGTGGATTTGCTCGTGTACTTAGGATCATTATCCTGTTGAAAGGTCCACTTTTGGTTCAACTTCAACTTTCAGACAGACGCCCTCACATTATCTTCAAGCACTCTTTGATATGACGCAGAATTCATAGTTGAATCAATGAATGCAAGCTGTCCAGTCCCCGAGGAATTGATGCAACCCCAAACCATAACATTTCCACCATCGTGCTTCACAGTTGGTATGAGGTGTTTCTCCTGAAAATCTGTCTTTGGTCTGTGCCAAACATGTCTGCTGTTACTGTGACCAAACACCTCTATCTTTGATTCATCTGTCCAGAGCACATTATTCCAAAAGGTCTGGTCTTTGTCTATATGCTTATTGACAAACTGTAGTCTTGCAAAGGCTTTTTCCTGACACGCCTCACATGCAGGTCAAATCTGTGCAATCTCTTTCTGATTGTAGAAACATGAACTTTCACACCAACAGCTGTAAGACTTGCTAGCAGATCCTGTGGTGAAATTTGAGGTTCTTGGAGACTTCTTTTTGCATCAGATGGTCTGCTCTTGGGCTGAATTTGCTGGGACGGCCGGTCCCGGTCATTTGAAATCTGCGCCACTTGTAGATGACGTTCCTTACAGTGGAATGATGTATTTCCAAAAATTTGAAGATCTTTTTAAATCCCCTGCCAGACTCAAAGGCATCCACAACCATTTTTCTGAAGGCCTTACAGAACTCTTTAGATCTTGGCATGAT
>NC_030437.2:20584675-20589675 GCF_001660625.3 Ictalurus punctatus | reverse complement strand
ACACACACAGACACACACACACACACACACACACACACACACACACACACACACACACGTACACAAACACCACTGTTCCCGGAGTGTCTCTGCATGTCTCCGGGGAGGACGAGGCTTTAATCGTTGCTGCAGAGCCGAGTGTCTGTAGGAGGAGAAACTCAGACTCTGTTCTTGGCAGAAAACAGAAAGGAACAAAAAGCCAGGATTAAAATAACATGGAGTTTATAACTGAATAACCAGCAAATCCTCTCATTTCTACACACAGAACCCTTCTCACACGGAACCCTTCTCACACGGAACCCTTCTCACACGGAACCCTTCTCACACGGAACCCGTCTCACACGGAACCCTTCTCATACAAAACCCTTCTCACACAGAACCCTTCTCACACGGAACCCTTCTCACACGAAACCCTTCACACGGAACCCTTCTCACACGGAACCCGTCTCACACGGAACCCTTCTCACACGGAACCCGTCTCACACGGAACCCTTCTCACACGGAACCCTTCTCACACGGAACCCGTCTCACACGGAACCCGTCTCACACGGAACCCTTCTCACTCGGAACCCGTCTCACACGGAACCCTTCTCACACAGAACCCGTCTCACACAGAACCCTTCTCACACAGAACCCTTCTCACACAGAACCCTTCTCACACGGAACCCGTCTCACACGAAACCCCTTCTCACACAGAACCCTTCTCACAGAGAACCCTTCTCACACGGAACCCTTCTCATACGAAACCCTTCTCACACGGAACCCTTCTCACACGGAACCCCTTCTCTCGTCCGTGTTTTAGTCATTAAGAGATTTGTTATCAGTTGTGCGATGATTGTGTTGAATGCTGAACTGAAGTCTATGAACATCATTGTCCTTTTTGTCCAGATGTGTCAGAGACAGGTGGATGGTAGCAGATGTGGCGTCCTCTGTTGAGCGGTTTGGATGGTAGGTGTACTGAAATGGGTCCATTGTGGTGGGAAGACTGCTCTTTATGTGTTTCTAGCCGCTCGAAGCACTTCATAATGATAGGTGTGAACAGGCCTGTAGTCTTTCAGGCAGAACACAGATGATTTCTTTGGCACAGGGATGATGGCGGTCGTCTTGAAGCACAAAGGGACAACTGCTTGGCTCAGGGAAATGTTGAAGAGCTCTGTGAGGAAATCTGAAATCTGATCACCTGAACATCCGGCCAGGTATGTTGTCAGAATCTGCAGCTTTCCGTGGGGTAACTCTGGACAGAGTTTTCCTGACGCCTGGTGCAGACAGGTGAAGTACTTGGTCAGTGGGAATTGGGGTGATCTTCCTGGCATTTTGTTCTGTGCTTCGAACCGTGTGTAGAAAGCGTTCAGTGTGTCTGGGAGTGAGGCGTTATCATCACAGACAGGTGGCGTTGCTCTGTAGTCTGTGATGGCCTGAATGCCTCGTCACATACGCCTTGTGTCCTTGGTGTTTATGAAGTGACTGTGGAGTCTTTCTGTGTAGTTGCTCTTTGCCTCTCTGATGGTCCGGGACAGATTGGCCCTTGCTGTGCAAAAGGCTGCCTTGTCATCAGACCTGTAGGCAGTCTTTTGGGTTTTTAACAGAGAGCACACTTCAGCAGCCATCCATGGTTTCTGTAGACTGAGTAAATCCAGTTTATTGTCAAGAGAGCGAACATTGGAGAGGAGAATGGCCCAGCTAGCGTTAGCCTTTAGCCTAGCACAGATGCTGGCTCATTTACCCCGCTTCCGCTGCTATGCACACCGTTGCCAGCTCTCTCTCTCCTGGCTAACTTGTCTGTGTTTAGTCTCCGCACTCGTCTGGTGAAAAAACCTGAGTGCCCTGAACGAGTGTGTTGCTATAACAGATTTGTTAAACCACACATTATCCGTCACTTTTTATAAAGTCTATCATGTCCCTGAGCAGTGGCTGTAATTCCCCACCTCTCTGTTTACTTTCCCATCAGGCTGTGTTCTACAGCAGCGTAATTGTGAACACTTTAAACAGCATGTTTGCGTTTCGCCGTGTTTGCGCCTTTTCTTATTTCCCCTGCTGCTTCAGCACTTAGGCGGGAATCTGACGGAGAAACAGCGAATTAGGAGAAACAAAGTGACCCGGTCTCCCCGAGGGCCACACATCCCCCATTAATATAAAACATTCTGTGGAAAAATCACACCTCTGCTTTTTGATCAAACTTCTCCGCCAGACGAGACGGGCTGCATAAAAACCGCTCGGGTGATCGGCGATGAAAGGAACGATCTTGACAAATAAAACTGAAGTGCAGTAATAAATAAAAGAGCTAATTAATTAATAAGAGCTTTGTTTGAAATTTCCGCACGCAGCAGGCAAACTGATGTCTGATTTACCCTCTGGGGAGCAAAGCTCGTTTCAAACTCGGGCTGACATTTTCATCAATATTCAACAGCACATCAGTGTAAACTACACACACACACACACACACACACACACACACACACACACACACAGAGAGAGAGAGAGAGAGAGAGAGAGAGAGAGAGAGAGAGAGAATAATAGAGAGAGAGAGAGAGAATAATAGAGAGAGAGGGAGGGAGAGACAGAGTGAGAGTGTATAATAAAGCGAGAGAGAGAGAGTATAATAGAGAGAGAGACTAGAGCGTGAGAGAGAGAGTATAATAGAGAGAGTAGAGAGAGAGTAGAGAGAGAGTATAATAGAGAGAGTATAATAGAGAGAGAGAGTAGAGAGTGAGAGTATAATAGAGAGGGAGTAGAGAGTGAGAGAGAGAGAGTATAATAGAGAGTAGAGAGAGAGTATAATAGAGAGAGAGAGTAGAGAGAGAGTATAATAGAGAGAGAGTAGAGAGAGAGTATAATAGAGAGAGTATAATAGAGAGAGAGAGTAGAGAGAGAGTATAATAGAGAGAGTATAATAGAGAGAGAGTAGAGAGAGAGTATAATAGAGAGAGAGTAGAGAGAGAGTATAATAGAGAGAGAGAGTAGAGAGAGAGTATAATAGAGAGAGAGAGTAGAGAGAGAGTATAATAGAGAGAGAGTAGAGAGAGAGTATAATAGAGAGAGAGTAGAGAGAGAGTATAATAGAGAGAGAGAGTAGAGAGAGAGTATAATAGAGAGAGAGAGTAGAGAGAGTATAATAGAGAGAGTATAATAGAGAGAGTATAATAGAGAGAGAGAGTAGAGAGAGAGTATAATAGAGAGAGTATAATAGAGAGAGAGAGAGTATAATAGAGAGAGAGAGTAGAGAGAGAGAGTAGAGAGAGAGAGTATAATAGAGAGAGAGTATAATAGAGAGAGTATAATAGAGAGAGTATAATAGAGAGAGTACAATAGAGAGAGTATAATAGAGAGAGAGAGTATAATAGAGAGAGAGAGTAGAGAGAGAGTATAATAGAGAGAGTATAATAGAGAGAGAGAGTAGAGAGAGAGTATAATAGAGAGAGTATAATAGAGAGAGTATAATAGAGAGAGTATAATAGAGAGAGAGAGTAGAGAGAGAGTATAATAGAGAGAGTATAATAGAGAGAGAGAGTAGAGAGAGAGTATAATAGAGAGAGTATAATAGAGAGAGAGAGTATAATAGAGAGAGTATAATAGAGAGAGAGAGTATAATAGAGAGAGAGAGTAGAGAGAGAGTATAATAGAGAGAGTATAATAGAGAGAGAGAGTAGAGAGAGAGTATAATAGAGAGAGTATAATAGAGAGAGAGAGTAGAGAGAGAGTATAATAGAGAGAGTATAATAGAGAGAGAGAGTAGAGAGAGAGTATAATAGAGAGAGTATAATAGAGAGAGTATAATAGAGAGAGAGAGTAGAGAGAGAGTATAATAGAGAGAGTATAATAGAGAGAGTATAATAGAGAGAGAGAGTAGAGAGAGAGTATAATAGAGAGAGAGAGTAGAGAGAGTAGAGAGAGAGAGAGTATAATAGAGAGAGAGAGTAGAGAGAGAGTATAATAGAGAGAGTATAATAGAGAGAGAGTAGAGAGAGAGTACAATAGAGAGAGTATAATAGAGAGAGTATAATAGAGAGAGTATAATAGAGAGAGAGAGTAGAGAGAGTATAATAGAGAGAGTATAATAGAGAGAGTAGAGAGAGAGTATAATAGAGAGAGTATAATAGAGAGAGAGAGTAGAGAGAGAGTACAATAGAGAGAGTATAATAGAGAGAGTATAATAGAGAGAGTATAATAGAGAGAGAGAGTAGAGAGAGAGTATAATAGAGAGAGTATAATAGAGAGAGAGTAGAGAGAGAGTATAATAGAGAGAGTATAATAGAGAGAGAGTAGAGAGAGAGTATAATAGAGAGAGTATAATAGAGAGTAGAGAGAGAGTATAATAGAGAGAGAGAGTAGAGAGAGTATAATAGAGAGAGAGAGTAGAGAGAGAGTATAATAGAGAGAGTATAATAGAGAGAGAGAGTAGAGAGAGAGTATAATAGAGAGAGTATAATAGAGAGAGAGTAGAGAGAGAGTATAATAGAGAGAGTATAATAGAGAGAGAGAGTAGAGAGAGAGTATAATAGAGAGAGAGAGTAGAGAGAGTATAATAGAGAGAGAGAGTAGAGAGAGAGTATAATAGAGAGAGTATAATAGAGAGAGAGAGTAGAGAGAGAGTATAATAGAGAGAGTATAATAGAGAGAGAGAGTATGATAGAGAGAGTATAATAGAGAGAGAGAGTAGAGAGAGAGTACAATAGAGAGAGTATAATAGAGAGAGTATAATAGAGAGAGAGAGTAGAGAGAGAGTATAATAGAGAGAGAGAGTAGAGAGAGATTATAATAGAGAGAGAGTAGAGAGAGTAGAGAGAGAGTATAATAGAGAGAGAGAGTAGAGAGAGTAGAGAGAGAGTATAATAGAGAGAGAGAGTAGAGAGAGAGTACAATAGAGAGAGTATAATAGAGAGAGTATAATAGAGAGAGTATAATAGAGAGAGAGAGTAGAGAGAGAGTATAATAGAGAGAGTATAATAGAGAGAGAGAGTAGAGAGAGAGTACAATAGAGAGTATAATAGAGAGAGTATAAT